>NW_020222770.1:1127557-1143186 GCF_003070985.1 Temnothorax curvispinosus
CAGTTTCACACCCAGTAAGTACCAACCAGATTTGCGTATTTCCTTAATGTGTAAATAGTTTATTATTCGCATTGCTCAATTATAAATTTAAACTATATTTTCAGAAATTACGAAAGAATTTTAGATAATCTTAAAAAACAAAAAAATTGAAACATTTTATAACAAACTGCTGAATATTTCTTGTACTTCTGCTGAAAATTTTCTTGAACGTTATCCAAAGTTATAATAATTTTGCACGTAAGATGCTTTGTTCGAACAAAATACTTTTAGGAGATTCAGGTTTTATTTTATAGGTCACTATTCCGAAGTTTTTATTTTTATAGAATTTTCAGCAGAAGAAAGAAAGTGATGGATTTCATAACTTATATCCTCTTGACATTTAATTATTTAGATCATTATCGATTTATTTATTTAATTGTTTAGGCACTTATCCGATGACTCCAAACATTCCTGGTATGCCAACCATTATGGCGTTACCACCGAACGTTACCAATTCTTATGAAGTTTCAATCGCACCGCCTGGATCAATTAATGCCCCAGGACAACAGAGAGAGCAAAATCCTGTCCATGGTACGACCACAATCAATGTCCCAGTATTGCAGAGAGAGCAGAATCCTATTCCTAGTGCAAACATGACTGCTGGATTTAATATGCCTCAGTCTCACGTTGTAACGACACCCATCTCACTGCCAGGAATGCCACCTATCACAGTCACCGCCTCTCTTCAAGACACTTCTTTCTATCCATCTATTCTTCAACAGCAAAATCAATTGCCACCTGGCATCAACACTACCACCGTCGCTCCGACGTTGCCGACGTCCACGCAGTAAGGAATTCACGTTTTTAGAAATTAAATAAATAGAAGAGTATATAATTTTCACTTTAATAAAGTATACTTTTAAGCGTGCCGGTTAAGTAAAATTAAATCTTTTGTCCATTCTAAACTGTTGGGACAGAGAGAATGAGCCAGTAAGACTAAGGATGATATTCGTAATTGTTCCTTGGTAAAAATTTCTTATATACTTATATACGTGTATATATACATATTTAAATGTATATGTACATGTATATAAATGGTTCACCAAAGAAAGATTATAAATGCCTTCCTAAGCCTTATTTCTTTTAATAAATATCGAGATTGTGATGCGCATAATAAATTTTTTAATGTGTATTGATATGTATTAAAGAGAATAATAATGTAATGTAATATTGTACATAAATAAATAATCGCAAGAACCTAATTATATTATATTGTAACATTAAAAAATGGTCATACTTATTAATTTTTTTTCCGTATATTACCTATAAATTTTAATTACATATAATTAACAACTAGTACATATGTTGATCAGTGACAATATACATACTTTTGTATCTAAAGCATCTCGTTTTAACTGAGGCTTTAAAGATTGCAAAATTGTGAGTTTGATCGCCAAGTTGAGAAAAGATTTCAATCCACGCAAAAGCAGTGTTTATTACATGTTATCCCCAATTAACATTATAACAAGTACTAAGGTATAGATAGGCAGTAACAACACTCGAAGTTCAAACAACGATCTCAGCGTTGTCGAAAGACAAGATTCTTCATCGTGCGTTCTCATGTGTTGAGACTTTTTAAATGATAATCTCTGTATCACCCAGCTCTTCGTCAGTTGGCAATATTATCTTGGACGGATCAATCACGTTGCGATCGATGAGAGGAAGTCCGTGTTCCTCTCTGTAACGAAGCTGCAGGTACGCCTCTCGCTGTGCCCAGTCCTTGTGCCTGACATCAGGTAGATAGGCCATGACGGTGATCCCAAGCACCAGAACTATGGATACGGTGATGAACATGGTCTGGTGCAGGGCATGACGATCCTCCACTTCGTCGTCCTGGCTGAAGCCGTAACTTATCCACTTTCTCTTGACAGGCTTCGCCTCCTCCTTGGCGCTGTCGTAATAGCTCGGTGTCGTTGCTATCCTGCGACATATCGTCGTCTCCTTGGGCGACATCAGAGCTAACCCCCGGCGTAGACTCTGCACGCAATTCATGCGGAATAACGCTGCCATCGTCAGTAAAGTACGCTCGTGTTCTCCGGCTGTGCGACAGCTGTCACGAATTTAATACGTGCGAGTCCCAATGCCGGTGACGTTATGTGAACTGCGAGTGTGCTGAGTTTTCAGAGAGAGATCAGAGAAATTAGATAATATTTCTTCAAATATATCCGTACTCTCTGTATATGTAAGTCTACATATGTGTATGTACACGTTTAGCTGTATATTGAAAAAGTTGGGCTAGGTTCCCACTAGCCAATGGGCGCGTTCAGCAGACCAAGCCGCTCAGTAGCAGTCGAATGTGATTGGCTCTTACTTTTAGAACCTACTAATCAACGCAGAGTGTTAATAAGACGAACTCAACAGTTACGCAACAGTTGTGTTTGCTGAACGCGCCCAATTACAGTATACACGATGGATTATTTAATTGGCTGATGGCAGGCGCCTCGTGCGTGCCGATTGGCTATCGAATAGATATATTTCATGGAATTTAAGAACGCGCGTAAAAACACGATTGGATAATTTTCATAATTTTGTTTTACAATCTTTTTATAAAAACTCATATTCATCGTATTTATTATAATTTATTATGCGCGCAATTCTGTCGATCACAATTAAGTTTTTCCATAGAAGAATCTGTACTTTATTAGCGAGTTCGATTAAACTCCAATTAATTTAATCAGTGATTAATTAATTGCCCGTAATTTTTTATTTTGTTAACGCATTGATAAAATTGTTAGTTTTTTGTTGTTTATTATATATAGAAAAAAAGGATTAGATGAGGTGCAATTATATTATAATAAGTAAAAAATTATAATACAAATATATTATTTGATAAATTAACTGATTAAGTTAATTATTTGGAATTTTCGTCGAAATCATTCTTCGAAATATAAATTATTATCGTCGCGCATCGAATGCAATCCGCTGAGAAAATTGTTCGTCGAGTCCGGCCATCTAATACGACGCGGCGTATTCATGGCCGATCGAGCGATTGTATGTACGGTGGCTCCCACATCAACGAACGAGGGGAATTGAGGGGATTTGTTGAGCAGCGTCGTCGGGGCCGCTGTTTTTCGTCGAGAGTGCGTCATTTATGTGTTACCGAGACGGTCGGCGGAAACGAGGAGTTTAATTGGACCCAAGGACGCAGCGCAGCGCAGCGCAGTCGAGTGAGTAGCCTCCGACTCCGACATCGTCGTCGCTGCCCGCAGGTCGCCCTCGCCGTCGCCGCCGCCGCCGCCGTCGAGATTGGCCCGCGCGCGAATTTGCGCTGATAACCACAAACCGGAGCGTGTTAAATCGATCGGCAAATTCGTGGGGGACCTCGGGGTCGGCGGTGATCGGCCGCGAATACCGCGAGTGAGCACCGATTTGCGGGGAGTCGACGGGACGACGGTCCGCGATCCGCGGATCCGACGACCCGATCGTATTTCTCCGCCAATCGGCGTTAGATCGCGTCGCGCGGAATTAATATGGAGGCAATGTGTGTAGGTGCGTGTGTGGAAGTTGCGTATGTGTGCGTATGCGTACATGTGTGTGTATGTTTGACGCTTTGACTGATGAGAAAACGCAAAACGTTCGACCTAGTGTGTACTATGACGTTCTATATTTAGCCTGTAATAAGAAATAATGAGATCTATATTGAAGAATCACATATATCATATATACATATATGTATATCTATATAGATATGTATATATACGTATATGCGAATAGATATTCTATAATTTAGTAATAACGAAAGCTATATATTGAGATGGAGATGTGAGAAGACATTGATATAATTTGTGAACGTATAGCTTGTATGTGGTGCAATCTAATAGATAACTGCGTAAATTAAATATGCACTATTAGTTCTCTTAACCCTTGGTTTAGTTGTATCATTTATATTAAATTAGTTACATTATATATGACAGGTATGAGACGCAAGAGTGAAAGGAACAAAGCGAAGGGATCTCCAGAGAAGAAAGTTGAGAAACCGACGAGGAAGTCGACACGCAGGCGTGGCAGGAGATCGCCTTCCACTTCGTCCGAGCAAGAGACTTTTGTCGTCGAGGATGTGACCAAAAGTGCCGTTCAGCTCAAGGAGATCGAGAAGGAAACAAGCGTGCAGACACGTCTGCAGAGCAAGGAAGTAGAGCAAACGCCACAGGGGCGTGAGGAGAAGGTCTCCTCTAGCGAGATAGACATAAAGGTGGACTCACCCGAAGACGAAGAGGACAACGGCGGCTCGGTATGGAAAGTAGCGAGAGCGGATGCGTCGCCCGGCGAGATACAGAAGTTAAAACTATGTAGGCAGCGCAACACGTCAGAACCATCATCAGACACACCACCGTCGAGTAGGAAAGGTGTCAAGTCAAGTAGCAAGTGGCAAGGAAGTGGTGAGGGCGTTGCAGAGGAGGCTGACTCGGCGGATGAGCAACTGGTTTCTTGTACAAGAACGCTCAGTAATGCTGAACAGCCGAACGATCCCTCCTCTTCATACCCAGGTCAGGACTCCAACGAAGAGGTAAGTGATAGCAAGGAGATCCTGCCTGAAACCACTTCAGCCAACTTGTTGTCTGACGATAAACCAAACATAGATCAGCATGGTGAATCAAATGAGGCAAATTGCGCTGCCCAAATCGTTGATATCGAACCTGGCAAGCCGGGTAGCACGACACCCGTGCCGACTCCTAGCGCGAACGATGAGGAAACCACCGTCGCTGTCATCGTTAAGGAAGATAAACCTGTGGAAGCCGAAGCTGTGGAAGCCGAACCTGTGGAAGCCGAACCTGTGGAAGCCGAACCTGTGGCAGCCGAACCTGTGGAAGCCGAACCCGTGGAAGCCGAACCTGTGGAAGACAAACCCATGGAAGACAAACCCGTGGAAGACAAACCCATGGAAGACAAACCCGTGGAAGACAAACCCATGGAAGACAAACCCGTGAAAGACAAACCTGTGGAAGACATAAGTGAAAAGTCAACAGAGATCTCTGTTAAAGAGACTAACGTGGAAAATGTTTGTAGAGATACAAGTAGCGAAGATGAGGAGGAGGAGGAGGAGGAGGATAAAGCGAAAACGCATCGTCCGGTGGACTCGTCATCTGATTCAAACGACGAATCGCGCACTAAAAGAAGCAGAACAAGTAGTGACCGAACGTCACCACGTACGATTCGCAGAAAACATAGAAATAAATACAGAGATTCGTCGAATTCAGAGACACCTGATTCCGAAGATGAACCTAAGAGAAAGATCTCTGAAACTTATGTGGAGGAGGAAGAGGAGGAGGAGGAAAAACCGAGTATAGAATACTCGCAAGAGAATGATAAAGAACAATCGGTGTCGCCGGAAAGAACAAACTCTCATTCAAATAACGTAGAAAAGATAGAGATCGAGCCTAGTGAAACTGTTGAAGATAAATCGGAAGAAAATATAATAACTGAAAAATTGGAACAGTCTACACCGGCTAGCACTCAGGTGGTCGCTCATAAACCCGTTAAAGTCAACTTGAAGAGATCATTGTAAGCATAAATATTCTTGTATAATGAGTATCCTTTTTTTGACAGGGGAATTTTATTTGTAAAAGTTGTATAATAGATATTATTGAAGGTTTTTAATGTATCATTATATTTGTGGAATAATTCAGTTACTTTAGATTTTATAGTGTAAATGAATCAAAATATCAGTATTTTATCAAATTGAGTTATAATTTAATTACGCTAATTTCTATCTATTTTCAGCTCAACAAGAATATTATCTGAAAAGAACGAGGTGAAAAGAAACGATGCTGATGCAAGCCTCGACAATGAATCCAATAGTCAAAATAAGGTATAATAATTTATAGTATTCTGCTAGAGTTATAAGGATATTTATATTCTTCCATTTAGCACTATATTCTCGAATATATAATGTGCATTTCAGGAAAATGGCAATGAACAAGAGCCAAAATGTGTGCCGAGGAAACGTCGATGGGGGACTGCGCTTTCCACGGATACCGCGCCCTCGTTTTCTATCTCGACTGATTCGCTCAAGGTTTTATTTCAATTATACATATATTACTTTCGATTCTTTAACATAAAAATTCACTAACAATAATGTCATAGGCGTTGGTGCCAGGTGCGAAGCCATTATCCATCAATGAAGTTCGTCTTTCTAAGGACGATGACGAGGACAGAGATCGACATAGAAGTAACGATAAACGGCACAATTCGAGCGACATTACAAATGATAAGGCAACGGATGAAAACTTGAAAAATGGCGCTACCAAAAAGGGCAATGGAAAAATAGATAATCACATTGGTAGGTGTATTTACAATTAGTTAAATAAAATCCGTAAATTTTTCTATAATTGTTAACTGTAACATTATAATTCCTATTTAATATTTATACAATGTTTCTGTTATTTTTAGCGGCGAGGCGAAAGATATCGATCGTGAAGGAGATACCACATATAAAATCACCAAGCCCACCAGCGTCTAAACCTACCAATATTCTTTTGATCAAGAATCTAGTTCGCCCTTTCACACTAAATCAGATCAAGGAACTTCTTTCGCGTACTGGCACCATCGTGGAGAACGGTTTCTGGATGGATCGAATTAAATCTAAATGCATTGTCGAAGTACGAATTATAAATGTAGAGAGAATATTATACGGTGGATCTTAAGCTAAACTTCTCACGATTATATTAATATTGCAGTATTCCAATGAGGATCAGGCCTTTGAGACAAGGCAGGCGCTTCACGGGATCTCTTGGCCTATGTCCAATCCAAAGAAGCTTCATGTGGAATATGCTACAAAGGAGGATATGGAGACCGCTCGGGAATCGTCCAAGGAACAACCGGTTGCTCGTAAAACCGAGCCGCTCTCGTCGGATTCGTGGCAGCAGGATTGGAGTCGCGACGAGAAGACTAATATGACTAAGGTAAGGATGCAGTTTTGACTAGATCATTGGAGTGTTTTCGGCAACAATTTAATGGAACACATCTACGTATTAGGTGACCGTGGTGAGAGAGTGGGATTTAGGCAAGGAGGACGGCCAGCAACACATCAGGGAGAAGGAACGTGAGAAGAAGGACCATGATAAGAAGCGGCGAGTGAGGAGTCGCAGCCCAACATTGGACGCCCATCTATCGGCACCGGCCCGCAAATTCAAGAAGAAGGAGGACGATCCACCTCCAGCTAAGCTTCTGGACGATCTCTTTAGAAAAACGAAGGCGACACCCTGCATATACTGGTTGCCGCTTACAAATGAACAGGTAGGTGAATTCAGTGAGCTATAAGTATATGCTAGTATTTCATCGTTTTGAAATATTTAGAAGAATATTTATATAGAAAGAGATTTTGTCAAAAATACACTAGGATAAAGAGATTTTGTTTACAACTTTATCTATCTTTTCATTTTGTTGATTTATCATATATATACGTATATATATATATATATGACTGCTAAACAATTAAATAGTAATAGACAATAAAAGTTTCATATGGAAACATTGTAGATAGTCGTGAAGGAGGAGATGCGACGGCAACATATGGCGGAACATGCGCGCAGATTAGAAGAGATGAGACGTGCTGACAGAAACAGGGACGGCCGACGTCGACGTAGTCCGAGAAAATAGAGATCAGCGTATATCAGCAACATTAAATGTACCTCTCCTTCCCTATCCTGATTTATCCTAAATTTAATTTTGCTTACCTCCAATCAATTTTTTAATTCGGAATTTTAATTCTCGTTGTTGTATGTTTATCAGAGATCCATCTTTCTTCTTTTTTTGAACTCGTTCAAGAACATATTAATATTTGAAAATTAATAGATCTAATATTTGTTGATATTCTGATCTGTTTTTTTTTTCCGCATTTTCTTTAGTATTATCTCTTTAATCTCTGTATCTCTACTTCCTGTCAGTTTAATTTCGGATACCATTCAATGCATGATTATCAGATATCCTTCCGATTCCTTCTTTCCTTCCCTCGTGTATCAGAATTAAACCGTACTTCTTACAGGTCAACATTTATCTATCCCACAGAGAGCCAATAACTGTAGATCAGACGCAGTATAGTGGTACTGTGTATTTGCGTCGACTGTTCATGGCAAATAATACCAATTCACTCTCTGTCATGTTCGAAACCACACGTGAGAGACTCGCACGCTCGCAGCATCTATACGGAATGATTTTACAACGTGGGAATCTCTATGAAGAAAATAGACGAGACGCGCATCATTGAATGTGGAATAGACTTGGCATTCATGAGAACAACGTTCGTTCCTTCGCTCTTTTCTTGTTTTATTTTTTTTTTTTACGAATCGAACTCTGATAAGTACATTCGAATGGAGAAATGAAGTTATACGAGTTATATGCAGTCTGGATGGAAAACACTGTCGCCCGAAACGCAGAAGAGCATTGTTGAAGACATTATTGATGGATGAAAGATGAACTTTGTCTGCGGTAAATCTTCTTCGTGGTCTGCTTTGGTTGCCTCGTGCTCAACAATTGCCAACCATTTGACTTTTTGACGGCGGCTACATCTTGCAAGCGTCACGTCAGTGTTTAACCGTAATATAGACTAGCGCAGGACGAAGACATGTCTGTAAATATAACCGATATTTCGTGGTGTGACATGTAAAATTATTAATAAATCCTAAAAATGATGAAAACACGCTTTCTGTTAGCGTATACAGAGGTACATTTACCGCTTACTTTTTTTTTACAATATACCTATTAGAGAATTTGTTATTCACTTACGACGAAAAATTGAGATAAGTGGATAAGTAAATACATTTATGCTTAAAATAAACAATCGCCTATGTTATTGTCGTTATCTAATTTGCTGTACAATCGTAGAACTGTGTTTTAATAAATTAGCAACAAAATATCGAAAAGCGCGAAACAGAACACGATCGTTAAAATTTATTGCAAATATGCATATAAACTTATTTGATAATTTTATTCGTATCAATAACATTATCAACGCTAACTTTATAGGTACTTTAGCTTACAAAATCCGAGTACAGAATGTGTGCACATTGACTGTTAGACATATTACGATTATGCTGTTATTTATTTGGTAGTGAAAAAGAAGAGACGTAAAATTTAATAGTCAATTTAGTTTTCAATTTGTACATTTTTTATTACTTACATATTTAATTTATAATTTGAAACACGACACGTGCGTTTTCTCAATCAGAATCGAATTGTACTTCTATGTCGTTATACACGCGCACGCACGTTTAATACTTCTTGTTTTATTAAAAATTTCTCGCAATAAAAACGAATGAGTAAACAATGAATTTGACCAGAATCGATTTCATGTGACACATTGAAGATTTAATCTGAAACACTAAATCTGAGACGTATCATGGCTGCACACCGCATAAGGTTTTTGCGACGTAAGTCAAGCATTTGAGAGCAAAAGAAAAATAAAACAAGATGCTTATACAGATTTTTGCAGACATCTAAAACATACATTATTAATATGTATGATTATGATGTATGTTAGACGCTTATTCGAGAAAATACTTAAAGAATGTCAGACAGTCGATAACGATATCGACATTCGCTTTCCAAAAATTGTAAACCTTACGCGTTAATAAAATAAACTATTATTTATGACGATACTTGTAACGATGTATTTCAACAATAATGACGCGAAGAAGTGCGCTATTATTTGCGTATTGTTATCGTTACGGACTTCTCTTCCTTTTTTTTTGTTAACGCGGGTTTACATAATATCGACTATCGCTCATTCTCGTTGCGACCAATTTCACTCATCATACCACATTCATTTATCATACAAGCATTGTTCTCATCATCAGTTTTATTTAATCAACCTTCACAACACTATAAATCTTGCGCACGAACCAAAAACAGGCAAAGAAACCAATGGAACCTGAAAGAAAATGATAGTTTTATTTTTTTAAACATCAATGGTAGCAGTATTTTAAATACATTTCGAGCGAAACATATAACATATACTCACCTGTCAGAAGGAAGAATAAGTAAACCATAATAAATGTATATCCGAAGTACAGGAACGTAGAGGTGGCACCTTCAATGTCTAACTTAGTCACGAAGAAATGTACACAATAAATTAACAAGTAGACAGCAGTAAAGCCGGATGTAAGAAAGCTGCGCCACCACCAGTGATAATCCTGTAAAGAAATTAATTAATATCACAATGTTTCACGAAATAGATATACAAGTATGATTTCCTACAAAGCATGTATTTACCTCAGCGCAAAGATGGAAATAACAGAGTAGAATTGTCGTTTCAGAACACGTGATGACAAGTATAAGAAAGACCAAGAAGAGAAATCCGAACATGTAGTACACTTGGCTTGACCTGGTAAAAATGACTCGTAAGAACATTTATTGATAAAAATATTAATATGCAACACTTACCAAAGGGAATTAAGTATGAAGAATAATTGTATAAATATGCATCCGAATGGCAGGACACCACCCATGATGACCCCAGGTATTGGTTGCGTGTAGAAATTCTGCTCTGGTATTTGTCGAGGAATCTGATTCGTTCGTACTGGATGCTCCAAAGCCTGTGGCATTATTTACCAATTATTTACAGACATATTATAATAAACTAGTATTAATTTACAATTACCCTTTTCTTGAAGCCAAAGTAAGCGCCGATAAATGTTAACGGTACGGACACTCCGAACCACAGTGCTAGAAGTGCGATTAGAGTGCTGAAAGGGACTGCGGCCGAGCTTCCATTCGCCCAAAATATTAGGTTCATTATGAAGAATAAACTAAATACGATTCTGTAAAGTAATATACAATTTATATAATAAATTTATATCAAATACAAATGGCATTCGTCAAAATTAATTTACTTTCAATGCAGCAGAATCGATAGACTAGATCTCAGGAAATAACACAAGTCTTACCCGGGGCTAAGCATAGATGTGAGTAACACGTTGGATTTCCATTTTTCTCCACCGAAACTCTTATATATTCGAGCAGCGGCGAATCCCGCAGTAGTTCCGAGACAAACGTACAGTACCATTGCACAAGTCATTAATGCGCCTCTATTTGCAGGCGAAAGGAAACCCAGACAAGCGAACGCTGTAGCATTGATTACAATATTTATAATTTACCGTTTGAAATAAAAGGAAAAACAATTAATAAATTTATTAACGTTTAAGTTCACAATTAATCTTGAATAAATTAGTCTTATATTTAATCTAATAAATCTGATGAGTGCAGTTTACCTAGTGTAACTAACGTCATGAAGAATACTTGAACACCGGATCCTAGTAGAACCGAAAGCAACATTCCTTTACGCGGAGGGCGAAACACGTCGCCGTGTACCAATTTCCATCCAAACTCCTCTTGTGCGTCTTCTCCTGATTCTATCTGGAAGTAGGCCTGCGTTATCGCAACACAGACAAACGGATATCACAATCTTGTAAAAGTGAAGAAAACATTTGGTTACCTTCACCTTTTCATGATATATGTTATTTTGTAAAAGCTTGATTTTTCAAAGCATTTTTAAAAATACAGGGTTAGTACTCCAGTTAGTTTTTTATAAAATTTCCAAGATACACATTAATTAATGGCAATATATTCATCAATATATCTCTTCTTAGAACTTTATTAAATTTTATCTAAAAGTTTTCAATAAAAATAAAGAACTTCTTGACTTCGCCGTAGCCGGATAAAAAAGACATAAACAGCAATTTTTAGAGTAACTTTTAATATTGCATTCAGTTGCTAAATATCGCGAAATTATCACGCGATGTTTTCAAGAGTCTGTTCAATTATTTATTTGCTTGTAAGAAAATAGATATAGAAAGATGTGCATACTACAAAAAAAAATTACGTGCAGTTGTTAAATTATATAACACGACTGAGTATATAAGTACCTGGTTATATCGCGCGATGTCTTTGTGCAGAGTGCGAAGCATTATCATAGCTACCATGCCAGAGAGGAACAAAACTATTATCAGCGAATTAAGAATACTGAACCACTGAATATTCGAATGTGGCATCGATTCCAAGATGTAATCCCATCTCGACGACCATTTAATCGTGTTATTTATCTGGAATAATAAGTAAAATAATAAATTTTAACACAATAACAAACGATAAACGATTAAATTTTATCAACTAAAATATCCTTGTGTTATTGTGTATATTTGCGAAGACTTACCACATATTTAATAGAATACGTATATGTCACTTGGAACGTCTGATCTCTTGGGACCTCACCGGATGGTATCTCTAATGGTATTTGACTTTCACAATCAACTGCACTAGTATGCTTAATACTGTGAGGCACTACTTTCACAGCTATTAAAAATACAATTTTTACAATTAATGCAATTTATTTATGAAATAATAATTTAATGTTAATTATGATTTATTTGTAAATTTAAACACAAAGGCCAATTTTGATCCACAAATACTCACATATGATACGACCACCGTTATCCTTAAAGGACGATCCCCATTCCTCCGAAGCACCACTGTGATAAGTTATAGTAAGATTCACGTGATTAAACAGATAGTAAGTTTTCGGTTTGTTGTACGGACCCTATCAGCAAACATAAAGAAATATCCATCAGATAAATTAAATTGTATAATTTTACAATTTTAAAATATAATTCGATAATTCATTCTCACATGTATAGTACAAGTATCTTGCTGAGATCTGGATTCTTTTGAGTAACAACCCATAGGGAAGCCAGTGCTACAATATTGTCGCTCATCCTCTAGCTGATAACACCACGTTACCGGCATATTATCTGATAAAAGCAGAATATATTAACAGAATCATTAGCAAGTCAATACAAAATTATTTGAAGAATGATGACATGTCGTATAGTTGCAAAACTTTAACTTTTAAAATCATGAATTTTTAAACTTTTAAAATAATAAAATAAAATAATGAATTCGTATAATTTTCTTCATAAATCAGTTGATAAGCTTTAATCAGTTCACCAATTATAATAGAAACAACAAAATAAATACGAACTAACTGCTATTGTTAAAACACAAATATATTTTTGCACTTTAAAACATAAAAGCTTGATATAACTTCAGAATTTATTTCTAAATTATATTAAACTCTTGTGTATAATTTACAACTCTTATAAACTCTTTAACGTATCAAAATATATTTGCACTGACAGTGCATTTGTCTTATATTTGCTTATCACAAATTGTTATTTATTCAAATCTTTAAATTACTGAGTCATTCATCTCTTTCTTCAATTTTTAAATATAAAATTGTATAAATTGGAGTTACAGTATCCTATTGAGATATACTAATAAAATAATATATCAGACAATTATTGTAACAGAAAATATTTAACAAGAAATTACAATACAATCACTAATATTTTCAATCAATTGGTTGATGCATTTGATACTCTACCAACTATCCAATGATGTTGATAATTGACTGCTATTCCTTTTCTCAATAACTGTAACTTCTTCTCCGAATTTTCGTCACCTCCCGTGTACACTTTTCTGCAAACGGTGGCACACTTGACATCTTTCAAGAATTCCAACTAAAAATGAAATAAAATGTATTTTAACTTTTTTTTTTAATTTAGGATTCAAGTTTAAGATTCTCTTATAAAAGAATGTTAGTCTTAGGTCTTTGCCTCTATACCTTGTACGGAGACGGTCGTATGCGTTCCCCAAATACGACCTGTCCCAAGTTTTCAACTGGGGACTGTCCATCCTCTGCCGTGCAGAAGTCGAAACTAGATTGTAAAAATAGAATATTAAAAAATTATGACAAAAGTTATACATATAAGTGTTGTATATTACTTTAATGTAATATACAATACACTAATAAATGTAATAGAGAAATTTAACACATAATAATATTACTTACTGACTATATTCGTAAGGTATGACATATTTCTCTGTGTTTAAACGATTCACGTACAGTTTAATTTCAGACTAAAACAGAATCACACACACAGTTTTATTATCGATACAACCAACACTGCAATACTAAGAATTCAAACGTTATCATATCAAGCTATGTAATCTTGCTTGATAATACACATTGCAGTGTATATACATAATAGTTACTACACACTTATATATAATTATTAGCAAAATTTATATAAAAATAACATTGTACAGTGCATGTATCAAGAAAGGTCCATACAGCTGAAGAGAAACGACAAACTTGCCAAGTGATATTTGTGTCACATGTACATATACATACATATATATGTATATATGTAGTGGCAAATTTGTACACGGAGTCAACCGGATAAGGTACTATCCGAGATAAGACAGAGATTATGTACTACAATTTAATTCGCAAGAAAGATACAAAGGACGTGGGACGTACAAGCGAGTACAACAATTTACGACGTATATGTATAATCGACACGTCCCGTCGTTCATAACCAACCGATCGACCGCGATCCCTAGCGCTATTGTACCTTGCAGGTTGGCGTGGTCTCGCCGGCTTTGCAATAATTCACGGGTGCCAGGCCGGGCAGGTAGAAGGCCACGACGCCGTGGAACGCGCACAGCGTGTAGAATATCGCCGTCGTCGTTCTCATCGCCGTCGCCGTCGCAGTCAACCGGGGGAGTCGTCCTAGAAGCGTCTGTCTCTGTCGTACCGCTCGGGTCTCCCGTCTCCTGTCTCCTCCGTGATACGTACTCTCGTACACTCTACATGAAAGCGCTCGATCGCATCATACGCCGCGCACGCCTCCGCGGAGTGGCACGGCCGGGGTCTCTCTCGCTCTCTCGCTGCGTGGGATTGCGCGAAACGTCGTCGTCGCGAGTCGCGAGCCAAAACGCGTATTATCACATCGACATCTCGAGCTCGAGCGCTGCCATGACACGTCATGAAGTGCGCGACGACCACGAGTCTCCGGGGGTGACTAATAATCGCCCATCTCGCTCGTCCCGCCCCGCGTGCCACCCAGCCGAGCGAGGCCAAACAAACCGCTTTACTCCGTTTTTAAATTTCGCGCCCGATTCGCGAAAGGGACACGCGAAGACTTTTCAGATTTGGCGATCCGCATTTCTCTAGAAATCGGCTGGACAAAATACCGAACTCGCCAATCAGAGAGTATTTTGGTCAGCAGGAAGATGATCGCTTCTCCTCTTTCCTTCTCTCAACTGTGCAATATCGGACAAGGGAAGCATCCATTATACGTTCTCTCATGCTCTTATTACGTTATCATCCGCTCGCGAATGTAAACATTCAAAAGATAACATAAACGTGCCGATAACGTAAAAATAATAAAAAATAAATAAACTACCTATATATAGTTCCGTTAGGGATATGAGAAAAAATAACAATAAACAAATGCACCCTAGATGCACCCAAAAGGAATCGCAAATCACCAATCAGATGTTGACCATGCAACCATTACTACAGCTCATTGGTTCACGATTACGGTCTCCAAAGGGACAAACCAGTCACAATGGAATACCTTTGAATCCGACTAATCACATTCGATTGCTCGATGAGTGGCTGTAGCATTGGTGTACAGTAAAATGCATTCTCTCTCTCTTTTACCTTAGGTTCAATTCAAACCTCTGTCTTATCATGAGACTCGATAATACGTGAATTGAACGTGGACACTCAGCTGGAGCTGGGGGACGGC
>NW_020222770.1:1143196-1176496 GCF_003070985.1 Temnothorax curvispinosus
GTGCAATTATGTAAATAATTTGCTCGCGCTGAACTTCGATCCTTCGATCATGCCCGCGTATACCTCGACGATGCACCATGCCGCGGTAATACGGTGACATTGACAGCGTCGTTGCGGCTCGATGCGAATGTCGTTGTAATCTGTGATGATGCGCGCAAATGTAAATAAAACCTGCGACGTCGGTAGATAGACGTTGCTCACGTCGCGCGTACTCGTGATTAAAAAATACGGCGCGGAGCACGGCAACGGACCCGCTCGCGTCGTCGAGCCCCGGCGATGCTCATGATCGGCGTTCCCTTGACGGCTGTATCCCCTCGCGTTTAATTGTACCATGATGGGAATATTGTACGAGAAGAGGCCGCTCAAGAGGCCGAGGCTGGGTCCCCCGGACGTCTACCCCCAGGAGCTGAAGCAAAAGGAGGACGAGCTCTCGCTTACGAATGTCAAGCATGGCTTTATGGCCACCACGACTCAGCTGACGGATGAATCTGGAACGGGCAGAAACTACAATGTCACCGCTGCCAAAGTCGGCGCGTACTTCAACGCGATCCTCGCCAAGAAGGAGGAGCTCGCGACGATGCCCGACACCGGTAGGAAGAGACAGCAGATCAATCCCAAGGACAACTTCTGGCCGGTAACAGCTAGGACGAAGAACGGCATTGAGGCTTGGTTCAAGGATCTCTCGGGCAGCAAACCACTGGTCGCTCTTGCGAAGAAGGCTCCAAATTTTAATAAAAAAGAAGAGATCTTTATGATGCTCTGCGAGTATCAGGTACCAATGCTGAGGGCAGCTTGGTTCATCAAACTCAGTTCGGCGTACACAGTTGCAGTCTCAGAAGCCAAGATAAAGAAGCGTCAGTTGCCTGATCCAACCACAGGTAATAACTTCAATACTATTTTGTGTTTGCAAGTTTTATTTTAATGAAATTGAGAAAATAACAGAGAATAACGTCAAGATTATTTTATTTACCTATTAAAGTGTATTGTATTTTTACTAAACTATTTCACATTACATTATTTTTTATCATAATTAAAATTTATATCTTTTACCTTGAAGGATATTAAAAATATTAAATGATAAAAATATGATTGTTTTTTTTTTCTGGCAGAATGGACAGGTACCCTCATAAAATTTTTGAAAGATCAGTTGTCTAAATTGCAAGAGTACTATCACATGGGCAATCATGTTGCTAATACTAGTAACAATAATAGCACAGCAAACAGTTCCTGCGCCAGTAATGGGACTACTGCAACAAATAGCAGCAGCAGCAGCAACAACAGTAACAGCACTAACAACAACAGCAACAATAACAGTGTTACTAATAACAACAGTGCGAGCAATAATGCAAGCAACAGCTCTGTCAATAATCAACCACCCACACCTACTTCAAGCAGTCAGTCTATGACAAGTAGTACAATGAATGAGGAGCATAAATTAGCGCTTAAACAATGGCATTACTGTATACAATTGGCTAAATATATGTTTGAAGAAGGCTTGTTGGATAGACAAGAATTGCTACAGTGGATTCTAGAATTGTTGGATAAGATTAGGTCTTCTCCTTCAGAAGATGGCATATTGAAGCTGCTATTGCCATTAGCTCTGCAATATTTAGAGGAGTTTATACAATCTGAATTACTGGCCAGACGACTAGCATATTTATGCTGTCGTAAATTGGCACATATGTGCAATAATGTTGAGAGCAACAACAATCCGCAGAGTCCGTCCATTACTAAGAACGAAGTTAATGGTAGCAAGGATACTACTGTTGTTACCCAAGGACAATTAAATCTCTTGACAGCTGCTTTCAATGATTATTTGACCTGTGCACACCACAGAGATGTAATTTACAGTTTATCCACTATAATACAGGTAAACGATAGTTTTATTCTATGTTTTATAGTGCTAATTTACATTGCTTGTGGTAAGAATTGATCAAATTGATAGTATCATGTGATAAAGAAATTTATTGAATTTTAGGTCATAACATTAGAGTGTCCCACGTCATTGGTTTGGAACAGCGTTGGCGAAGGAAAGGCTCCGTCAGTTTTGAACGGATCACCCTTAGACTATTTACCGTGTCCTCCCGCAGCTTTGCCGTGTCCACCCGCGAGCTCTGGCAATCCTACAATGAAACAGCTAAGGATCGCGCAGGAAAATATAAGAGCTCGATCTCAGGCAGCTGAAGGCAGATGGTCGTGCGACAAGTGGCAACAAAGCAGCGCTGGAACGACGACCACTAAAGTGTTAGCCGCATTGGACGCTCTTGACCGGCACAGTTTTGATAAAATGGACGGCTCTAATTCGCTTGACACCCTGTACGGAAAAATCTTCACACCACCACCGAAAGATAATTCCAACGAACGTGACACAAAAACGGAATATAATCCACAACAGGATTCTGCAGTAGTTGAAATTCTGTGTGAATGGGCTGTGAGTGCCGAACGTTGGGGGGAACACAGGGCGATGGCGGTTGCTAAACTTCTCGAAAAGAGACAGAGTGAAGCTACTGGCGAGACTAACGATAACGATGATAAAGACAGCACGTGTAGTAATGGGAGTCCGCCTGTGCTTCCGATCTTTCAACCGCTGCTTATGAAATTCTTAGACGTGGACGCACCGGTACTCGATAATACTTCGACTCAATCTAAGGCTCAATTTACAAATTTAGTTCACCTGTTCTCAGAATTGATAAGGCATGATGTTTTCTCTCATGATGCGTACATGTGCACTCTTATTTCGAGAGGTGATCTTATACAAGGTAGATATATATTTTACCTATTTAAAAATTATTACTTAATCATTTTAGTCACTTATAAAGATATCATTGTAATTAAATTATTATGTGGATTTACATTTTAAAGTTAAAGAATATGTATCTCGTGTTCTAAGCATATTTAATATAACAATTTGACACAAGAGACGGTACAACAGGTTAATATATTGGAAGTAAATCGCAAAGATACTTAATGCAGACATTAAATGATTAATTCTATATAGATCAAAATATTTTAGAAATTTTGATAAATTTGCCTAATTATGAAATTGTTTCATTTTAATTAGGTCCGGTGGCTAGCAAACCCGGAACACCTAGTAATAGAGAGCCGATCGATGAAGATAGTCTCTTTCCGGGTATAGATTTAAAGCCGACTAAATTGGAAGTACCGGATCATGGACGTGCTATGGATTACGATGATAGTAAAATCGATGACGATTTAGACAAGATATTGCAACATATTAAAGAAGATCAACAAAATAGCATGGATGCACCAGACAGCCCCAAAGAGGATGCATTGACTGGTCACGGAGGTCATGAAAGTCTTGATTCAAAAATGCCATCAAGTCATAGCAGACACTTATTATACACCACTCATTTTCCGCTACCACAAGTAATTTTTTTAAATATATTTTTCTGTCAAATGATCTTTCACCATGAGATACTAAGCTTCTCTAAACAAATGCTTAATATATTGTAAATTTGGTGGAATTATTAGATACAGATCATACACGTTTATCGTAATATTAATATTGCTAAATTCTTCTGCATACAATTTATAGACGTTATTTAATCTATTGATATATACTTACAGGACGAGACATGTAGCCAGCACGACTGTAATCAGCGACATGTATTACTTTATGGTGTTGGACGTGTCAGAGACGAGGCCAGACATGTTGTTAAAAAAATGACAAAAGAAGTATGTAAATTGTTTGGGAAAAAATTCAGTATTGACGTTGCCGAAGGGGGCAAAGTAAAGAAGCATTCTCGAAGTGAATTCAATTTTGAAGCTGTTACTATGAAATTTCAAAATCTAAGTTATTTCGATCAACACGTTGTAACATGGCAGTGTGCCACGCAAGTGATAGAAATGTTGAATACATTTGCATTGGCTGGTTCATCTTATTTACCAGTTCATGAGCATGTAGCCTTTCTTTTCGATCTGATGGAACTAGCATTAAATATATATGGCCTAATTGACGTTTGTATACAAATTCTGAAAGAATTACCAGAAGTGGAGGCACAATTGACAGCTAGAAATAGTCAATTAGTTCGAAGTTATACTACAAATCTAAGTTTATACGTAGTTGGCGTATTAAGAAGATATCACTGCTGTTTATTATGTAAGTCTTAATCGTTATCTTACACATATGTTTAGAGATTTTTATACATTTATATTATATACATAAAAATTTGACTGTTACAGTATCACCCGAGCAGACGACAGCGGTATTTGATTTACTCTGCAAAGTAGTGAAACATGTATCAAATCCGAGCGACTGCAGTTCCGCCGAACGATGCGTATTAGCACATTTATATGACTTATATTCGACCTGTTCTCTTTTGAAAACAAAATCACACGGAGTGGAGGCGTTTAGTAATGCATATCCGAAAATTCGAGCTGCTCTTTATAGCACATTGCAGCCAACGCCTTCGAGTCACGTTTACAATTCGCAATTTATGGTGGATGTCTTCAACAGCCCACGAAGGGGTGGAAAAATTGAACCGCAATGGGCGAGACAGTTGAACGAGACACCGGCCAACCGTTATAGCTTCGTTTGCAACGCGATTGTTGCGGTTTGCAGCGAGACGGATAACGATAAACTGAATGATATTGCTATAACGTGCGCGGAATTAACTGCTTGTTGTAATGCTCTCAATGCCGAATGGTTGGGAGTACTTATGGCACTTTGTTGCTCCTCCAATAGCTCTGCTTTCTACATCGATGTGTTAAATCAAGTTGATGTACAAGATTTAACTATTCACAATTCTCTAGCTATATTCACATCGATTTTAATTGGTAAGTGGGATACATTTTGCATTTATTAAAAGATATATTACTTATCTCTCTCTGTTAATCTATTAACAGCTTGTTATATTTACAGCAAGGCATTGTTTCTCTTTGGAAGATTTCGTTGTGCATATAGCACTACCATCCTTGGTGAAAACTTGTAACGACGGTCGCGGAGATATTGATATCGAAGTGGAAGCAGGTGCGCGTTTAACTTGTCACTTATTACTAAGACTCTTTAAAACTGTCGAGTGTCCGCAGCCGGCTTTGTATTCGGTCAGTACGAGTCCTCATCCGCTTCCAAGTGGAAATTCGAGGGGTTACAGCATAAAATTGAGTTGCGATAGACATTTATTGGCAGCTGCACATAATAATATAAGAGTAGGACCAGTACTCGCAGTGCTAAAGGCTATATTAGTCGTGGGGGATGCTACAGCTGCTAAGCAGCCACCGAAAAAAGTCGATATACCCTTGAGCCATTCCAGTAAAGGAGGTGGCCCGGCCAGTGTTGGAGTCGGAGTCGGGGTGAGCAGTAGCGGACCTGGTGAACTATCAATCAGCCATATTTTGGGAACTAGCGATATCTTGGGAGGCGGCGATGATCTTGGCCTCGATCTGGCTATGTCTTCGTCCAGTAGTAGCGCCGGCATGACAACAGAAAATGTTAAGGGATTTTCTGATTTTGCTCATCACGTTTTGCGTCAGATCTGCAGCCAAGAATGGGTGTTGGAGAGATGCTTACAAAACCCGGAAGAGCTTTGTCATCAAGACATGCTGCTGGACAATATGCTTACGCCACGACAAGCCCAAAAATTATTACATATGATCTGCTATCCCGAAACACCAACCGAAGCCTTTATCGATCAGAAGACACATATTACGAATATTTTGGAAAATTTGGAACAGTGGAGTCTAAGAATGTCCTGGTTAGATTTACAGCTTATGTACAAGCAATTTGCGCCAGGCTCCAGTGAACTTTCTCAATGGTTGGATACAGTTGCGAAAGCTGCAATCGACGTTTTTCAGTTGAACAATACCTTAAGTAATAAACCTGACAAAAGATCGGGTTCTATATGGTTAGTTGCTCCGTTAGTTTCCAAGTTGCCGAGTGCAGTGCAAGGCAGAGTATTAAAAGTGGCAGGGCAAGTGTTAGAATCGGGTAATTGGTCAAAAACAGCAGGCCGCGAGAGAGGTAGATCCAAGTCGCCTTCACTGTTCAATCACCAACCATTTCTGTCACTTGTACTAACATGCCTGAAGGGTCAGGATGATCAAAGAGAAGGTTTACTGACATCCCTACATTCGCAGCTTTCGCAATTTTTAAATACTAGTAAGGAGGAGAAACATATCGGTTCTGAAGATCCTAAAACTAGAGAAGTATTACAAGACGCGTTGCAGTTAAGATTCAGTCTCGTTGGAGGTGTGTTTGATACGATACAAAGAAATACGACTGCTACGACGGACTGGGCGATTCTACTAGTTCAACTGGTCAGCTACGGTGTTATAGACTTGAATAATAATGCAGAATTATTTACAACCGTTATAGATATGCTAGCAACGCTAATTCACTCCACGTTAGTATCAGATTCGCAGTCAGAGAAAGACGAAAATAAAAAACACTATCAAAATCTAATGAAAAAATTGAAAAAAGAACTGGGTGATAGAAATTCTTCGAGTATTCGCTTTGTAAGACAACTTCTACCATTACCGAAGCTGACTATGGAAGTTATTACGTGCGAACCCGTTGGATGTTTGACTGATACTAAAGGCAACAAGATCGCTGGATTCGACAGCATCGACAAGAAGCAGGTATATTTGGATCGATTTCTATTTTGAGAAGTATTTAATTTTTTTAAATTTTTTTATTGTGAAAAAACATGTTAGTGTTAGTATATGCAAAATGTATAACGTATTGTATTTAAAATTAGGGACTGCAAGTATGCGATTCTCAAAGAGTGTCAGCATGGGAAATCTTAGAAGGTCATAAAAATCCTGCGCCACTTTCCTGGGCTTGGTTTAGAGCTGTCCGATTGGAACGCAAACCGCTTACATATCAGAATGCGCATAAACTCTTGCGATATCACACACACAGTCAAATTCGTCCAGCCAGCCATTATCTGGATCCACCTCCATTACCACCGGAAGATCTGGAGCCGGATAAAAAGGAATCGGAACCTGGCAAAGCGGACACTCCGATGAGTATCGATTCACCAGGTCGAGTTGGTGGCAGTGTCGGTAGCACCGGAGTTGGTAATGCGAATACTAATGGTAAAGGGAAAGCCATGAAAAATAAACGACATAACAGACGAGCGAAAGGTGCTGCTACGCCTACAACACCTATATCGCAACAGATGCAAGTGAGTTTAACTGTGCAATATAATACGAGGAAACAAAAGTCATCATTAATACATCATTATTACATTTCTTTCTTTTTATAATTAACAGCAACCACCATCTCAATTGCAACAAATGGCATTCAGTAATCAACAAGCTCCTGTTGCACAACAGCCCGGAATGTTTACTGGACAACCCCCACAACCCCAACAGCAATGGTACAGTAATCAGCAAACTCACACACCCGCGCAGCAGTACGGATATCAACAGTTGCCACCTACACCGGTCGGTGGACCACGTTACGAGAGACCGGGAATGAATAATCAATCCAAACAAGCTCTGTCGAATATGTTACGTTTACGATTACCGTCCAATCAATTTATGGGATCGCAACAACAGCCACCGAATGCCACACCGGTTGCCGGACCAAACGCGTTCCAAGGAATGCAGAGGCAACAGTTCATCAGGCAACAATTGAGAGCGCAGCACGGAGCGCCTGGCATAAATCCACAACAAGGCATGTTTGCGGCACAGCAACAGCAGCAGCAGCAACAACAACAGCAGCAGAGTATATATGCCGGAATTCAACAAGGTATAAAAAAACGATGTCAGGATATTATTAAAAGAATTGTATTAGCAGAAAGAGGCAGTGTCGTAATTATTATTTAATTTTCTTCCGAATATTTTTCAGTATTTTTTAATCTTTTAATCTATTATTTTTAAGTCTCAGTAAATTACTAGACTAAATTTTTTAAAATGTTAAAATCATAATAAACAGAATTAATAAGCGCGACTTATTGTAAAATATTAAGCAAGTACGATTTAACATGGAAAAAATACAATATTAATGGTCGTCATGTGTAAATGCTAATGTTTTTTACTGGATGCAATTAATATCTGTATAGTTTTGTTTGAGCGTATGTTAATCAATTTTCTTCTGCAGGTATGAATCAAAATTATGCAGGATATGGTGGACAGCAAATGATACAGCAGCAACAGCAACAACAGCAACAGCAACAGACGCCACAGCAAACGCAACAGCAGCAGCAGCAGTTGCTTCAACAACAGCAGCAGCAGCAACAAGGCATTTTGAATCAACAACAAAATATGATGTTTCCTAATCAGCAGCAAATGATGGGTCCGCAAAGAGGACAGGAGTATATGCCACAACAAAGAATGCAGCCTACCGCTACGAGGCCGCCATATTTACAGGTATGTTTAACAATAAGTATAAGTATATATTCTTAATATCTAATATTATAATGAGATAATGAATTAATAATATAATGAGATAATTAACTCGAAACCAATTCTATTTATCTTCTTTTACAAATATACATGTTTACTTATACCATATTTCTTTTCTAATCTTTATTTTTACTTTTCAATACACAAATATAACTTAGATAATGAATATTTTTGCTAAAAAAGGATTTAAAATATTTTTTAAGCTGAAGTAGATTACATTCGGCTTTATATATTTATTCTATACTTCCTAATGATAATTCTTATATAAATTAGCATCAACGCGATATTACGTTAGAACATGATAAAATAAGCGTAAGAATTGAAAGAAAGATTTAATAAATGTGCTAAAACATACATCTTATTCATTTAGGCGCCAAATGTAACAATGAACGCAATGGGACCAATGGGTGGAGGTGTGCAAAACCAACCTGCTCCTCCGTACCGACAATCTGCTGGAAAACCAGGTGCAGTAGGAGTGGCGGGGGTAGGCACGGCCAATGTCAGCTTGCAACAAAATCAGCAGTTCCAACAGGTATGCCTTTAAAAGATCATTGTAAGATATATTGCAGAAGTGCGATAAAGAATTCGTGAATTATTATTATTAATTGTCTTTACTTTTTTATAGCAACAAGCGATAAATCAGCAGCGTATGAGACAACAAATGTTGGCTATGCAGCAGCAGCAACAACAACAAGCACAGCAGCAGCAGCAGCAGGCCGCTCAACAGCAGCAACAGCAGCAGCAAGGTGCTGCTGGTGGTCAGCAACCAACGCCCCAACTCGTGACGCATTTACAGAGACACTTGAGTCAACCACCGCAACATTCCTACTCGCATCAACCACCACCTTATTAGAGATTCAGGCTTTCTAAAAAATTCAGGAAAAATTGAATTTGTTTAATATCTGTTGGTTAGATACGTAGAAATGAAAGCAGATTCTCTCTCTCATTGAATTCCAAACTGCTAAATAAGTAAACAAGGTTTGCGATAGAGCAAAAGACATGATCTAAAGGAAGATCTTTTTATTGGACTTGCAGTAATTTTTTATCAGTCAATATTTTATGTATTTGGCTATATACTACCGTATTTTTTAATACAATGGATATAACAAAATCATGTTCAAAATTTACACAAATTTCAAAAAATCATTTTCAAAATTTAATTAAATTGAATGCCAGGACTTTTACTAATTAGATGTTTTAATAACTAATTATTGCGACTACACTTTAGGTTAATTGGACATAAAAGAAGAGAATGCTTTGTGTATTATATACAATAGATTTTTTACGTCTGATGTGTCAAGAGTCATGTTTTAATGATCTTATTGACCCAATATGCTAAGGCAGGATATAAAAATTCTAAATTGTAGCACATTTTTTCTTTTTTTATGTTAATTCTCTGTAAAGTATTAATAATATTGTTACGTCCCTGTGTTTTGTTTCTTTATAAATAATATTTGTAATATGCTCGAGCAATATAGACCAATCGAAGCAAGAAGACGATCATTTCTAGGTTTTTTAGATAAAGCAGGCTGCAGGAGACATTTTCGAATGTTGAAATATTTATCTTGAGAAGACATGTCGATTGCCATTACTTACATAGCGGATATTGTAACGGAACACGAAGCACAGGAATGTAACACTTATTATATGTAGTCTCTAAAGTATTAACGACAATGATAGACATATGGTATAAGATCAGGCACACTATAATTTATATTATAAAGTAAATTTATTGTTACTGTTATCTGACTATTTAAACGGTATTTGTATATCACATTTTTTACATAGAATTATATATTAACACATTGATCGTGTATGATAGAAATAAAGATAAGTATTTAATGAGTGTACTCAGTAAGAAATGACAGTAGCTACTATAGAATTCACACAGACTCGAACAAAACTGCGTAATTCAAATAGTTGGCAAAATAAAGATAATAAATCAATAAGTTGCGAATTTAATTTCTAGCATGCGTCTCGATATTTTCCTCATTCCCGATATTGTACAAAAAGAAAAGAAATAAATAAACAAATTATCTCATTTAATATACATTAAAATATTTTTTATTTTATTTTTACATTACAAATAATATTGCTGTAATAATTCTCTATTATACGGCTGTTTCTAACATTTATTAAACATTTTTAAAGTTATTTCTGTGTTGAATAACGATTCTGTTCATTCTATTCGCATTTTCTGCGTTTATTTTCCGCAAGATCTAATTGCGTATTCAGTGCGTCTAAAAAGATTGTAATCGAGTCTCCATATTGTTCCCTTCTTGGACCGTCGTGCGTGGAGTGAAATTAATCTTATGCGCGTGATCAATTTAGATTGATCACCATTTTTCCTCTTTCTCACTCCGTATAAATCCTGTTAATTCAGAAATATACACGAGAATTCCTCAAGTAAGCTTCGTGCAATCGTAGCGTCACTCAATGTTTCAGATAATCCTGATATTTCGATCAGCATCTTCTGTGCTCGTAATCGCGTGACAATACGATACATTCCGTGAAAATCGTGCGATACTTTGCTATTTTCTGTCTGTTCAATTATTCTAATCAGAATTATTCTAGTTGCAATGTTGTATCTTTTGCGTTTTGTCGACTATATACAGACGCTGCGCTTCGATATTCATTGTGCTGAAAATCTGAAATGCACGTATACGATTTTTAGCAAGTGGCAGTCAGAGCCGGTGTACGCTGATATGGTCGCGATAATATCAACCTTAGATATATTCTATAAAAGTCTTGGATATTTTTTCTAGAAAACTGCAACTCTATGGGTAAATAAAGCTTTTCTAAGGAAAACGATTATTATATTGAGTGATTGAGATCATGCTCGCAGATGCTCGATAATCGCTTTGCATTATTTCTATATATAGATAAAAGCGTCATTTATCCACGGATTTGCGGTTTTTTAATAGTATCTCGCTGATGGTAATATTGTAAAAGTAGCGAGTCGCATTATTGATTGGATGACGGTTTCGGCGGTTATTTTCATGTCTTCACGGTAGCTGGCTGCAGCGTTAGCTTTTCCATCACGCACACAACGTACGTAATAATCGATTGAATCTTTCACACTTGGATATAATCACGTCTTATAAGTTATTCAGCTTGAATTCAAATTCGATTAAAAATCATCGGTTTTTATTCGATCGCCACCTCTTGGAAGTTGGAAGGTCATCGAAAACTTATTTTAGACGACCTATCATTCGAGTATCTAATTTTTAGAGTAAAGGTCTACTTGTTAGGATTATATATTTTTTAAATATGTGCATGTGTTTTTAATATATGTGATATACATGCGTTTAGTATATACGTGTTAATATATATTTTGTTGTGCCATAAATTCTGTTACTAAAAGAAAATGGATTTATTTCATAACTAAAATAAAAAGCAGCATAAACTATATGCTCGTTTTATTGCATTGATCAATTATAAATATAAAAATAATTATATTATTAATTATTTAAAAAATGTCCATCTTTTACCTTCAGAAATTTTTTCAAACGGTCAAACTTGAAACTTTCGTGGCACGCAAAACCTCAATGAGTATCACGATTTTGTCCTCGCTAAATTAATCTTTAGAACTTTGATATTTCGGTGAGATTTGGAACAAGATCTCTCCTCTCAAATTTAGAGAAGAAGAAGCATTTAGGAAAGATTTGTTCCAAGCCTCACGGAAATATCGAGCCTCTAAAAACCAATCTGGTAAAGCCAGCAACATCGAAATTTTGTGTCGCGAGAGTTTGAAGTTCGATCGTTCGTTTGAAAAAATGTGTGAAATAAAATTATAGGTACAAGATATTTTTATTAATTATAATTATTTTTATATTGTAATTGGTCAATGCAATAAAACAAGTATACGTTTTACGCTGCCTGTTACTTTCGTTATGAAATAAATCCATTTTTCTTAATAACATCAGAATTTATGCCGACTATATTAACACTATTGCTATATATATTGTCTAATTATTTAAATGCTTTATTATACGTTAAACGGCACGTAAAGTGCTAAATGGAACTCTACTCTGAACTCTAACACGAATTTATACTGATCGTTTAAAGCTTCATATATTAATTACGTAAATTACGTTTCTCACAAGGTTTTAGTTCGCGTACCGCTAATTAATGTCTGGAATTGAACGCAGTTAATTATAGTTAAATTACGGGATTAATCCTTAATTCGAATCTTAATACCGTCCCGGTCGCGCGATCGAATTTATTATTACGCGTGAAAGAAAGAATCTACATGAAATAATCGTGCATACAATCGCTGTATTTATTTTCCAGCTGCCGTTGCGTTTGTCGCTAGGGAGCTTTTCTCGGAATTCAAACGATCATCTCATTGCTTTGGCCAATCGGGTGTTTTTGTTATCGCGCGCGTTGTAAATTCGGCCACATACGCCGCGCGCGCGAAGTGGCCGAAGTAAGGAGTGAGGGTGGGGGGGACAGTTGACAGTTCTCATTTCCCATCAGGACACGGCCGCGATCGCTCATGGCCGCGACGCGGCGTGAATCAGCTGCTTCGATTATAATCAATTGAATGAAGGCGGAGAGAGAGAGAGAGAGAGCCTCGGCCGATGGTCGGTCCATTGTCCGCGGAGTCGGCGGAGTATCGGTAAGTTCGACAATCTCTCGCAATCAGAATAATCGGACATGGCCGCTTATCGCAAAAAATGCGGGGTTAATCGTCGTCTAGCATAAGCGAGTACGCGACGCTTGCGGAGCTGCGTGTCTCCTCGTCTCCGAATCTCGCGCATATATTCGCAAGACGGTGGAATATCGTCCCGCGATCGATTCAACGAATCACGAGTGCACATAGAGGCATTCGAGCACCGTGCTTCACCTCTCTTTCTCTTGCAAGTAGGTACGCGACGCTTCATATATTCGTTTGACGCGAGTAGGTAATCGCGCTCGCGAGTGCAATCGCCATGCCGTGCGTCCGCTCGCGGCCCTCTTTTTTGAAGTCACTATTTTCGGAGTAGACAGCGTGGAATAATGCACGATACACGAATCGCCGGTTCGGATTACGGAAAACAGATGTATCGAAATCAGATGTTCATTTAATACATGTGCTTCGCGGAATTTATACCGACACCGAAGTACGTATATCGCGTTCAATAATATTGACTTTTTCTTTTCCATTTTTTCGGACGATCGATCTCGCTTTTCGCAATCGTCAATTTGACTCGCGTCTCGCGCTAGCGTCATTTGTCGCGCGACTTCAGAATAAACTCGTTTTCGGAGCACGGATAAATGATACGAGCGAACGCCAAATCAAGCTAGCGTTCACGACGTGTTTAATTAGCGATCGGTGTCTATTAACGTCATATGCTCCATCGTGTATTTAATTGATATTTGTGTCTTGATATTTGGCGATCATGGGAGATAGACACAATGTTAATAAATCGATGATTTATGATTACAGGTAAGCAATGAAGTCGTCTGACAAGCAACAAGTGTAGCGTCCACGCGACGCGCGACGGTTGTCCCTGGCGAGTGAAGTTGGCCGCGTGATTTACGAAATTCTCTCCGCCATGTTAGACTCGCTCGTCGCGTCTACCTGCGGGGCATCACGGGTCGACGACGGGCGTCGTGCGGATCGTACAGTTTCGTTCGTAGCATTTGCGACTTAATTCTTCCATCGTCGTGTGACAAAGTACGCGCCGCGTCGCGAGATTAATACCGGGAGTGCCGTGCAAAGTGTCGCGCGATCGTAAGTGAAAGACATTTTCGCGTCGGAGTCGTGAGTGAGCGCGTCGACGGAGATGCGACATCGGTGGTGGACCACGGAGAGGAGGAGGGGGCCTGGGAGGCATCGGGTGACAGCGGAGCAAACGTGAGGTGAGTAATTGTAATTTATTTATTATTTTGCTGTCATCCTTTGCATCATAGTGCGATTCTGTAACTCGTTATGCTGTCGTTATGCCCTCTCATAGTTGTGTGCCAGGGCCGCGTGTCCTGTAACTTGTTATGCAGTATCGTTGTCGTTACTTTTGGGCACTGCTTTAACGTAAAAATATTTATGTTTCAGATCAATGCGGCGTCACAACTCCGCTGTTGCGCATCGGCCGGTGAGTGATTTTTTATTTCAGCGATATAGTTTCCTTTTTCCCGATAGTTCTAATCGAATTCCTGCACATACATATATAACATACGCAAATGAGCCGAGCCTGTAATTATCACACATTTGCGTAAAGACCTCGTATTGATATATGCACGCGCGTAATTTCTATTTATCAAAATAAAATTATTGCGCAATTATAGGGCGTGTATTCAAAATATTTAGAAACATAATGCGTATATAGCGGGCAGAACATCATTATCCATTTGATTTATTTAATATTTTGCTTTGATCCGACCGTTCCGAAGTAAATCCGCGATACCTAATAAAGCCGCATTTTTTGGCGAGCGCGCATCGCGTCCCATATCCCGTCCCGTCCCGTCCCGTTCTGGCGGCCAAGCCCGAAAGCTCCTGATAGTGGCTTAGCCAGGATCCGCCAGTCAGTCGACGGATTAAGGTATCTCTCGGCGGCCGCGCGTAATCTCTCCCCGCCACCGGACATTTTCGCCACCCAAAATCGTTTATCGTCTCCACACGCTCCCGTTACGTTAACCGTTTGAACGCACTATCGTACAACGGCGCACGCTTCCGCGAGTTCCGCGTCGTCATATTTCTCCGTTATCCCCGTCTATCCCCGCAAAACAGGCTCTTTCGTGCACGAAATTACTCATACGCCGAAATGCACCGATTTTCGTTTTTTTTCTTGTTTTTCTTTTATTATCCGTATCGAGAGATTTATCCTATCCACGTTGATTGCTTTCGCCATTAAAGACATATGTGTATGCATGTATGTGTGTATATATCTATATATATATCATTGATTTATGGGTTTGTAAGATCACTGCAAATCAGAGTGCGTTATTTTAGCCGAAGTTCTTCTTACGCATTTCTTTCTGTTTTAAATCACGTCATTTAACACGATTTAACGTATTAAATGACGTAATTTATAAATACATAAAGAAACATGTAAAAAGAGCTTCGGTCAAATGTGTTATTTTTAAACGTTTATGCATATAAAAATAATATACTTGAATTTGCAGTGATATTTAGTTCAAAAGGTATAATATTATAACTAATATGATGCTTGAGGAAAAGACACACATATTGAAATTATTGAAAAAAATGTATGATTTTATTTTATTTTATATAAAAATATTTGTGAAGTTAATATCGTTCGTGATTAATGAAACTTTAATTAGATTTCGTGAAAGAGCATAAAAGCTTCATATACACATGCGTTCGTTTTAGAACAGCGTTTTTATACCGTCATTTTATACATTTTTAAACCGTCGCGTCGTTTCACTTTTATCTCAGTTTTTCAGATATATACAATACTCAATAACCTCATTACATTATTTCCACAGTTCTGAAAGAATTGAAACATTACGTGAAATAATACGAATACATTCGATTACTTTTATCTTTATCTTCGATTTGTTTAGATTGAATATTGAATAAATAAACGAACTTCGATCGCTATATTTTCGTTTCTGCTTGAGATATGGAACCGTATCGCGATATGCTTCGAAGACTTCCAACTTTTTCTACTCGGTATGTAGAAGTAGCGGTTTGACATTAACGCGGTAGGACCTTTACTTAAAGGGACCTTCGGAATATCGCGTTGCCGCGACATTTCCGGCATGAGAATGCAACTTTTCCCGACGGCGCGATTATGTATCGACGATACCCGACGACGCCCGGCGCGGGCGTCGCGGTTGTTTTATGTCGCGTCGCGCGTTCTCGGCTTATACCCACGAAGACGTTCCTCTTCTCTTCGTCCACGTCGACCACGTCGGCAAGACTGAGGGATGGAGAGGACGCGCATGCGGGGAGAGATGTATTGGGGGATGAGTCCGGCTGCTTCTTGCCGAGTTGACGATAAACTTTCGTACAAGTTAAATACGAGCGGGATGAAGATGCATTACCCGAGCGCGTCCCTCGCGTCGCGGCGGTGGACGCCACTAAATTGAAGGAAGATTCGGTTCCGGAAAACTGAAAGGAAGCGAACGGACGAAACGAGTTTCGCGATTTCTTTGTGCGGCAACGATTCAAAGGGATTTCCTCTCGCCTCGTTCGAGAGGTTCGGAAGTAGAGAGCCACGAATCTTTTCTCTCTCGAATCTCGGGCTGATCATGACGCTTTCACCTTTATTCTATTTATGGTTGAATCATCAGTTCTCTTCACCGTATATCTCTCATAACAATGGGACTGTAAAAGACATAAAATCTTTTATTCGATCAGAAGCGGAGAAATTTGTAAGATATTTTCGCAAACAAAATAAATTGCTTTTTGACGGTTAAGATTGAAAATAATTGATAAAGGCATGTCTTCTTTATATAAAAAATTAAATTATGCTAACTTAATTTTAATAGGTATACGTATTATCATTTTCCTACTTAAAGTTATAATACTTGTCGACGTTAAGATGTAATTCCTGATATGGCAAAGAATTAGAAGTATAAATAGCACAAATAAATTTTATGAAACTTATTTTTAAATCTCGAATGGAACTTAGACAAATTATTTCGTGCTTTTCAAGCTCCATTTAAACGAGAACATTTAACAATGAAATCTATGAAAGCTACAAATGTAGCTTTCATTTCTATTATAAATGCAAATTTATTATTTAAATATATGTAGGGGAGGTAATCTTTTAACCCTTGATTCAACCTTAAAAATAGAACAATAGCTTTTAACGAGTTAAACGAAAAGCTGTATTTCATCTTCGAATGTAATTCACGAAAACGCTGACGTAACTTACACCAGAATTATAACAAGGTCGGGCAACGAGATTGCCTTTGTTTCCGGAAAAGGATAAACGTCACGTCCTATTATTTCTATCCTTATAATTGGTTGAACGGATATCGTACCGGGGATTTAGTATATGTATCTTTATCCGATTTGTTTTATTTATTTTGTAATAGCGCATATTTGTATATTATTAAAACAATTTACAACTATTCAATTATTGTAATTATATGAACGTTTTTTAATGCTCATATTAGGCCTTATTTTTTTGCAGAAATATTTTCGATAAGTATATCGTGCGTTTGACGTTATTCGATTTCTTTCTTTCGTCTTTATCTATTTTGTCTGTCTGAATATCCAAGTGCAAGTAGATTAACAAGTCAATCAGTCGAGTGTTAACGAGGTTAACAGAATACCGCATCTCTTACGCCAGTCGATTCGCGCGAGTTCACGTCGAGCAGGAGCGTAAGCTCGCCGCGGTTCGGCGAGCGAATTAAAAATCAGGATACATCGGTGGACGTGACGATGGGGTCTCTCTCGAGGCCTTCGATTCCCCCTGTGGCCACATCCTACGTGCGGTGGTTGTTCACGGTGGTGGTTGCGACGCGGCGCGGCGTGTATTAGCCGGCGCGCGAGATGCTGCAGGTCTGGAAGGCCTGAAGGGCCTGAGTTGGCAATAGTGAAGTGCACCCACTCGTTGCGACACTCGTGAACGGCCTCATTGTCTCTCAAGAGAGTCTCCTCCAGCCTCATCCTGCCCCGCGCCCCACAACGTTCTTCTCCTAGTCCCTTCTCATCCTCGCGGCTTGTTCTGCCTGCGCCTTCACACAACTCGCCTTCCCTCTTACACACCCTCGCTGTCCCCTTTTCTTTGACATCGTCCGTCCGATCCGACGAGCAACCCTCTCGGGACACGTCGGTACGGTAGGTCCCGTTTTTGCGCTACACGAGTCTGAGGCACTGAGGGTCGAGGGGAGGCCGGGACACGAAGATGCAGTCTTGTCCTGTCTTGGCTTGTCTCGCCTTGTCTTGTCTTAACAAGCTTATGCAGCACTCTCCAACTGCATCGGTCGCCACCTCTAGTCGATATCCTCGTCTCTGGAAAGATGCTGCGGAATACCGAAATATCTACCATCTAGTCTAAGCTTATCTATCGAATAGATTTTCTTGCAAAGATGATATAGATGCGGCTTATTATTATTTTTAATGAAAGGATATCACGCTCTAATTCAAGTTTTCGATGGAGTAGTTTAATAAGCTTGTTACTTGTTGATTGATCAATCGATGCAATAATCATAAACCGATCAATCAATTTGTGAGAGATGCAGGGAAATAAGAAATCATAGTTGACAAGAGATTGTTTGTGTGTTAAATGATATTTAAAATCATCAGTTTAGTAGGACACATTACATGGAATTTCACGGAGAATGTCGCATAACTACTTTACGTATTCTCTTCCATATTTATAACAGTTAATGCAAAATATCTTAAATTTCTTTTGAAATTGTTTTTCTTTTATGATCATACGAATGAAGGAAGTCGAGGTTAGTTAGATTAAAAATACATGGATGTTAAATTCGTAGATTCCGCTTGATTCTGGGGTATTCGCGTACGCTTTATCGGTTCATTATACGCAAGATCGATGGCATCTACGAGGCCGTAACATTTTTCGGATAAGACCCGGTCTAACCCTCCGTCGCTTTCTTGGTCGTTGTTTGTACGTGCGTGTGCGCGCCCCGCAGACCCGTCTTATCTTAGCGTTTCCGGTCCAGCGAGCCGGAAATGCGTAATAGAGGGAGTAGACGAGTAGACGTGAGGGACCAGCAGGGCGAAACGAGAGAAAGAACGCGAGCACGTGCGGAAAATGGAGAGGGGAAACACGCGCGAATATCGCGTCTGATATAACGAGCACCCTCACTCTCTTTTTCTGTCTCTGTCTCTTTTTCTTTTTCTTTCTCTTTTGACTTCCGCAAACTAATCCCGTTCAAAATCCCAAAGTCCCTTTCGAAAATTATAAAACGGGCTACTCTGTTTCAACGGCATTATTATACAGCTTTTCGCAATCTCATATAATTCTGTCACGTGCATTTGAATAAGAATGGGAAATGCTTATTAATTTGAAAAGCAAAACGCGTCATTATTTATTTATTTAAAAAATGAAATTTGAAACGCAAAGAAATATTTGTTAAAATGCAAATGACTTCTTTGCACTGAGCAATCGATATTTGTTTTAAAGTTAAAGAAACACATAAAAAAAAAACCGCGAGAATTGAGTTTCCCAATTGAATTTGTTTTAATCGTCAGATAAGTAATAGCGTTTGACTTTCGTTTTAAGTCTAATTTTCAAGATTAATCCACTTTTGGAAGCGTTGAAAGAATCGAGCGTGGCGAAGCACCGCTTTTGTTTAACTCTCTCCTCGGCGATAATGTCGAATTGGAGCGATTATGCCGCAATGTGAATGGCAAAAAGGCAGTTCGAAAGAAACTTTCCTTGTGGCGAGCGTGGAGCGGAAACAGACCACTGCCACTGTCGTTTGTTTAACTTTTGCGACGATTCCCGACGTTTTTGCATCGGTTAGAGGGGCACCCCTCTTTCACTCTTCCTTCTCGCGCCCCCACTCTGTCCCCTTTCATCCACCCTTCGCGACTTCGCGGCGATTCCTTGCTGTTCCTCTTTCTAACTTCGGTCTTTTCCCTACTGTCGCAAACAAACAAGCTGCAGGCTCGAACTTCAGTCTCGAACTCGCTTGGCGAGACTTGACGGAACCTTCGGCAACTTTCAAATGCAATTTTCGAATTCGTTTCTCCACTGCAGTTTTCGGGATCAGATATTTTAGGGTTGACCGACGCGTAACGTCATCCTCGCCGGACATAAAATATTTCTAAATACAAATCGCACCGTGAGCAGTTAACCCTTATCATATATACTTTTGACAACGTGCGAATCACTCGATAGTTAGCCACTTTTAATTAATTTATCAAACGATTATTTATAGATATAATTAATTTTTTAACACTTCTAGTGGCAATGTCTATGTCTATAACATTAATGCCCATTTCTACCAATGTAGATTAACTTTAATCACGGTTTAACTTACTTTCTATCTTTTTCTAACTCTTAGAACTTAGGAAAAGAAGACAGGTAAGGTAAACCAAGATTAAAATTAACCTGCGTTGATAGAAATGGATATAAAGAACATTTTTAACGGCTTTTTATACTCAAAACTTTGTTCTCGTTCTATATTATTGATCTACTTTTACAATCTACATTCATGCTGGACGTATTTCAATTATCCTTTCAATGCCAATTTTGTTCTTACATCCTATTTTGATACTACCCTTATCTTACATCTGTAAGTCATTGGATCTACTTCATGATCTACTTCTATTATCGGCCGTTCAATATCAATTTTATTCGTTATACATTTGCCATTCTTATTTCCGAAGCCCGCGTATTCCATATCATCGGCGCACTACGGTCAGTGCTTCGACCATCTTTTCAATCTACCGACAATCTACCGACAATCTACTTCAACAATCTTTTCAATTTCAATGCCGCTCGTTCGTATTAAATTTCATAAATGCAACGGGACGTATAGCGCGCTAAGGGGAGGGGGGCGGGGGGGGGAGGAGGAGACGCCGAGTAAGAAAGAGGAACCGCGACCTGATCGAATCTCGATCGAGAGAGAGAGCACATCGTTCCAAACTCCGTGAGATCGCGTGCGTTATTTATGGAGGCGGCCGATAGCGATAAGGACAGCAAATCGAGCGAACTCACAATCGGACCAAGCTGTATTCAATTCCGGCTCATAATTGTTAAAGTGGAAAAGTTTCAATGCGCCATATCCACCCATGCCACCCTCGCGGCATTCCCAATCCTTCCGCCTCCCCGCCACCCCTTCCTTCCCACGTCGTTTCTCACTCGATCCCCAGGAGAGCGAGTGTGCCCTTTTTTTCTTCCGCGTCCCGTTTCCGTATTCGTTTCTACGAGTTTCGGACTATCGCACGGTATCGGACTTTCCGTGAGTTTACGAGAGAGAAAGAGAAAGCGAACGAAAGAGAGAAAGAGAGAGAGAGAGAGGGAGATTTCCGTCTACACTGTCTACACCATGAAGGTAAATTTTCCCGTTCCGTTTCAGCGATTGGCGAACAACCGAATGACGGGATCGTGGGACACGTCTTTTACGTTGTCCCACTCACAATCAGAACAGAAACGTAATCCTCCCATTCCCTTTGTTACAAAAGGATGTAACGCCGTTTTCGTTTCCGCTGTTTTCGCTTCCGCCGTTTTACAATTTCATCGACGCATACGACATGAGAATCTAGAAATGACTTAATCATGATAATTTAATAAGAAAACTTCAGTGTGCTATAGATATCTTATGCAATTCAAACGTACGTTCCATTTGAATTTTTCTCTCAGTTCCTGTATGTGTATTAGTCAATTTCATGTTATGTAACACGTGCCGTTTATACACTACTGTCGAGAAAGTCGATCACTAAATATGAAACTGTTCCGAACCGATGCCGCTTTACTAAATCCCGCCAGTTCTAATAATACCTCTAACAAGATTCACTATTGGAATTTCCGAAATAGTTCTTTTCTCCCGATTTCAGCTGTATTATTAAATCTGCTTGTTGCCGGCCAAAACGAGTCGATAAGACTTTATAATATTTCGAAATCGAGCGTCAGATGGCCGGGTGCAACCATGCGCACGTATTTTATCTCACAACTGTGTATCTGTACTTCACACTATAAAAAGCTATATAATTAATTAAAGCAATTGCTATATAAACGTTACGTTCTCCAAAGATGAGATACTGTTAATTAAAGATACAATTAGAAATATTACAACGTCTTATAAAGCCATTAGTTACAAATAGATTTCTATAAAAATATCAGATTGTTAAAGTAAGAAATTAATTCAGTTAATAATTCAGGTAATAACGCTGTATATCTGCGAAAGCTAGAAAGTTAACAATTTAACTTTTAAACATCATGGTCACGAGCGGTAATTCGTCACACAGCTGTGGAATCGTAGAAATATATATTGAATATTTTTAACTTCCGGACGTTTAACGTCGCGTTCCAACGAAAATATTTCGATTTTTCTCACGAGCGTTATTCGCACGCGTCGCGCCGAAGCGGCGACAGCGGCGCGCAAAAAAATATCAATATCAATTTCAATTGCGGCGAAACTCGATCATCTCCGCTGAAGGAATACTTGCGCATTTCGACTGCCGCCCGCAACGAGCCTCCACATCCATTTCGCGGCTATGGAAAAAGCTGTGGGTACATCGGGTTATTGACCCCTCCGCCTTCTATCGGAGGCTCTATCGGCGTCCTCCATCGCGCTACCGGGCGATTCAAATCGACGCGGCCGGATTTACGAGTCGCGCGGGCTATGTTCGACGGGCGTTAAAAGCGAGCGCTTTCACGCCCGGGGACATTTAACGTTAAATCCGCGCACGACCACGAAAACAATTCTGGCGTGGCGCGTAAATATTTTTTCGCATTGCACGATCAAAATGCGAGTATTGTTCCTGCAAAATGCAATCGCTTCCCTCTCTCCTCGCGGAGAGAGGAAAAAGGATCTGTGCTGGAGGAGATGGCATTTAATCTTCGATGCCTGAAAATCTAAAATCCGGTCAATGGAACACATATGAGACTTATTTCGTTGCTGTGTAATGTAATTAGATTGTTATGTTCGCTATAAGTTCTAAAGAATATTGCGATTTATTAACCGAAATAAAAGTTTACTCTCATCTTCTTTTATCTTTAATTTACTGCCGCGTTATAACAACGGAATATTATATAATTGTGTTAGAAAGTTGAGATCGTAATTGAAAACTTTGATTCTACGGCCCGTCGAATCAGCCTATCTCGCCGCAGGGGAAAGACCGATTCTTATTATTTCTGTATTTGCACGCTTTCGCGTTTGGAGACAAAAAACACGCGAATTGCGACGCGAAGGGCAAAACTTGGCGCGTTACCAGTGGCTCTCTTTCCTCTCCTCCCTCTCCGACCCCCTTATTTTTCCGCATAAATGCAGTCGGGACGATTCCCTTCCAATTATCCTTAAGGATTAATCCGCTTTTCGACGTTAGCCGGTTGTTGGCGATTAAACGCGCCAATGGGACACGATGGAGGATGGCGCCGCGCGATGGGTGCGAGTGTGACGGCCGACAGCGGTTGCACAAACAACAAGATGGCCGCCGGCGGGGCTCCTCCGGCGCCCCCCCTCTCTCTCTCTCTCTCTTTCTGCCGGGGGATGCGCCGCGACGCCAGCCTGGCCCGCGGACGAAAGGGTTGTTTTGCGAAAGGAGAGAACGCCGCGCGTACCTTGTCAATTCTTTCCGAATGTCTGGCCGTTTGAAATATTGGCCGAGCCGCATTGCAAAGCCAACCCGACTCCTCCTACCCTCTCGGCCCCCGTCCCCGTCTTCCTGTCCTCCTCCTTCCACCGCACCTCTGGCGATCCTGCGGATTCCGCAATTGTTAAAAACAACACGAATATCTAACCTGAATATCTTCGAGCCGAGCTGTGCAGTGTGCACCTCGAAATGGGACACATTGGACGCCAACGTCACTCGCGTTGCGTCGAATTTTCGTCTTCATCGCTCAGTGACTTCCAGATTTTTCGTTATATGGATGATTCTTTTTGCCGGGACATGAAGAGACGTGTGCGAAGCGGAGAATGATCAATATTTATTGTTATACCTGGGGTTATACCCGAGAATTACTCAATATTGAAGATAAAGTATTATATCTGTATATGTTCTCTGACAATTAGATTAGATAATCCTACAATTTTCTTTACTGCATTACTGTATCTTGTATATTTAAAAGTCTAATTGTAAGTTTTGATAAATTTCCATTTCTATGAAACGCTAACGTAATTGGGAACTCAATGCTCGACCATGCGATTAGTGAAAAGATTTATCCAATTAGCGGAGCCATCCCCAATGACGAAGATAAGACATGTCGCGCCCACGTCGATAAGCATCGCAAATAATTAATATATCTCGTGAACATGAGAAGGACCCGTCATAGAGGCTCTCCGCGCGGCATGATTTCTCGATCGTCAATCTTTTTGCCGCTAAAAGTAATTTCTCCGAGATTTTTATTCCGCGATGCAATTAAACAGAAAAAGAGGATATTTATTAATACCCGCGTATTTTAAGTCAGTGTTTCTGAGTGTTTTCACTCAAGAATTTAGCTGAAATTAATCTTGAAATGACGATTTAATAAGTAAATTTTAAGAGATCTCAATTTGACATTCGTTACATTATATTTGTAGTCGCGATTTAAATGAGAAATTCAGATGACGTTTGTTTTAAGACACGGTTTGAATTTTGTTTCTGAATTTTGCGGTTTAATATTTGATTCTTGAGAGAAGCCTGAGATATGGCATTTGTTGTTTTCTACAAATCATACATCTGAATCGTATTTGGAATATGATTATTCTCAAATTATTGTTTATCATGTAACGTAAATGATATTACAATAGACAATAGATTCGATAATAATCCAAAAGTGAACGGGAAGAATAATGACACTAGATAAATTATAGAAAAATTTGCTTGTATCTCAGCTTCGTCGCTCGCGTTTGCTTGTCCTCCCTTCCTCGTCGAATTCTTTTTTAGCTTGTGGAGTAATCAGCAAATCGGCGAGCGGCGCTAGCGAGCGATCGTAGGAGGTGGCAGGATGAGAAGAGGGCTCGGTAAGACGTCGAATAATTCGATTACTCGTCGGAGAAGTGTCACTTTGCCAGGCCATGCATCCAAGTGCAAGCGGAATTTCGTTAAGATGCTTCTCGTAACCGTCTCCACCGTCGCTTATCCGCCGCTTTTCCCGTGACATCTTTTTTCCGAAATACCCCGTACGAAACGTTTTTGCGATAATATCGCGATGGGAAGGAACGTGGGAGAAATGTCGGGAAATGTGGCACGTAACCGTGACGAATGTAATCGAATGAAGATATCGAGATACTTCGGGGAAAAACATCACGTATATCCCAATTTCAATTATTTGACGTTCTTTAGGATATCAGCAGATGCTATACGTACTATGATAAGATATAGTGTTTTTTTATTATCTAGATATCAACTAGAAGAGTGAAAGCCACGGAGATGTGAAAAGATCACGTTGTGTTGCACATTTATATAAAAGTTATGCGTGTTACTTTCGTATTGCGTATACGAAAAGAGAAGTAATTTTTGAATTTCCAAAAGCAAATGTGCGATTTTGCTACGGATTAATTTTAGGCGTGACTTGATAAACTCGAACAACTAGTCGAAAGCTTCTTACTTCCGGATAAGCCCCGAGACTAGATCGAACAATTGGGTTAAGTAAGTCAGATAGCCACGGGCCTCCGTCCGGACGTATAGTTAAGTATAGTTAAGTATAGTTAGCATCGACCATATATTTCTGAGAATTACTCGATTTCAGAAGTCGGCCAAAGACTCGTTAATATCAAGTAACCGTCCTAATAAGAAATTCTTTTGTGGAACATGATTTCCTGCCCTTATCAAACTTTGCTGCTTTACTGATCTTAATATTAGTGATGGTAAATAATGTATATTAATTTAACGTAACATCGAAATTAATAAAATTCAGACATAAAATTTCTCAATTTAGATTTATTCTTGTATTTCCTGTTTTATTATTAATTCTATTAATATCAGTTAACCCCGTTAGAGAGAGACATTACAGTTTATCAGAGATTAAGAAACGTATTTAGAAAATCACAAGTTGTGATTTTTTGTGAGTGTAACAACACTGGATTGAATACAACTGGATTGAAAAACGCTAAACAAGCAATATTAATATTAAGTTTGTTATTTGACATTATTTCAACTCTTGCATACGCGAAAATATTAAATATATACAATGTCTCTACATTTGTCATCCTTAAAGTATATCGACGTTTGCTTATTACTTCTCCCAGCAGAAGAATACAGGCTGGAGGACAACAAACCTATTAAATAGCATATCAAATATGTCCCGCCGAGTCGCATTCCGTCGCACGAAATATAAAAATCGGAGCGCCAAGGCAGAAATAGGATTTCAAGCCATACACGTCCTAGATGCATCTAGGAAAAATATTGCGCTCGGCTTATCAGGTTTCGCGGAGGCAGGCACCAAGGTTCGCTCGCGACGTTTTCGTGCTCTGCGGTTTCTCGTCTGCGATTTCCGAAGCGTCCGCGGAAACTGCGGAGCGCGAGAGCTACGAGCTCTACTCCAATCACAGATACCATCTAGGTCGGGCTGGCATCAACGGCCAATCGCATTTACGGGATTGCTCGTGGTTTTTGGCATAAAGGCCTTTGCGCTTATTTCGCTTGTACCGTGGGTAACTAAAACGAAGACATCGCGACCCGAGCCCGCCTTTTAACGGTCTCGCTTTTATTCGATACATGAAATATTGGGACGTTGCGAAAAACTGGGAAAAGTATCTTTCATAATTTAACAGAGGGTCTAAACTGCATCCCCTTCGAAATGGGATTGTGAAATGCTTATACGATATTGTGCTTAACAAGCAGTTATTGAAAACATTATGGTATGTAAAACATTAAATACGATATTTTTGTTCGAGATATTGCTCCACGTATGCCAAAAGCAGCAGATTTTGATTATTGGAATAGCTTTTAAGATTTGAGATTGGTTCATTGTTCACTATTTTTTAATATTAAATTGTTACAAAGATGTGACAAGAAAAAGAGCGGCTTAGGAATTAAATATTAAATCATTAATTACTAGAAAAAGTTTGTGCGTTTTGAAGAAAATAAATGCATAATATTGTATTTTATTGTGCGTTAAATCCAATATCGCTAAATAGCTCTTCAAATATTTCAATCAACTCATTAATATTAAATTAAATCTATTCATTAAAAACAAATTACTATTAATAAAGTCTGTTAAATTAATTAAAAAATAATGTTTCAGTCTTTGTTTAACATTTGCAATAATAATCGCCGAAACCAATTATTTCTCCATCAATTTTTAATTACAGATATTGCTCTGTAGATAGTATCTATACTAGATACTCGAGTAGATACTCTAATAACTATTATTGTTTCGGATAAAAGATTTACTGATTAGTAAAAAAATCCCGTTAATAATTCACATTTTTATAGCTTAATTTATTACAAATTAATAAAATATCTTCGTCGTTTCGGGGAAAATGCAACGCGTGCGACAACGCTTAATTTTGCTTACATAATATCGCTTGATCTCATTTTACATGAAAATAACGGCCGCTAATTCTTGACAAAATTTTTTTTTAATAGATTTGGAGTCGAGCGAGGTTTCTGGTACATGTTAAAGAAATATTTTTCAATTTTACGACGGATAAAGTCATGCTCCATTTATAGAATCTATAGGCCTGTTCGTTTTCGCTGCACTTCTGAACTAGTGCAATAAGTTAGAATGAAACATACCTATATATTTTCTTTCATTCTAACTTACTGCACTACTTCAGAAGTGCAGCGAAAACGAACAGGTCTAATATTACATGATATAATATCGGGCTAATGAGATCTTTCAGGTCTGTTGCTATTATATTCATGCTTGTAGTAAATTAAATTTGCGATACCCTCAACACGTCTTTGTTTGAAATTTGAACATTATTTAATTGGGACACCTTGCTCTTCTTGAAGAAGGGAGAACTTTTACCGTTGACAAGCAAGAATCAGAAATTGAAGACGGTATAGAGTCAAATTTCTGCGCGAAGAAAATGATTTGACCGTCTCGCAGCGTGATCCTGGGAATTAAAGGTGCAAGGAGACAGCACAGAATCTCCTTAAGCCCCTGCTTCGTATAAATTAGTCCTGAAGCCTTCACACTCGTCGGATTACGGGGATTATCCGGATCATAGGGAATCCGCGGTCCAATTAATCTAAATGGGACTTTGGAATAAACTCGGTATGAAGAAGCAATCGCGACGGCTATTCAGATCGCGAACAAAGCTGAAAATTTATTTACCCGATTGCTTGTTACATTAAATTGTTTGAACGAAACTAAAAGAGCGTTATTTGTACTCGAAATTTTTCATTGATTGAAAAAATTTTGAAAAAGTTTGAACTTTGAGAGAAAAAATTTTTAGGGGTCTTACTTACGAATACTCTGAATTTAAATAAAGTAGCAAATTAAAATTAAGCAATTTTTCTTAATATCTAAACCGTTACACTGTTGAACCGTCGCGTATTATGATGTCATTTGTTGTATATAAATATGAATGTGTAAATTCACTGAAAAAAAAGGCTTGGTCATAATAATCTAAGGCTTGGTGAAATAGCTTCAACTAAAGGGTTTAGTAATTATGACGAAATATTTGGTTAATGTTAACAAATTTGGTTAACATTAACCAAATATTTCGTCATAATCACTAAACCCTTTAGTTGAAGCTATTTCACCAAGCCTTGGTTATTATAACCAAGCCTTTTTTTCAATGTTGTGTTTAAAATTCAACTATGCAAATTGTTTGAATCTATAATTTTGTTCGAAACTTAAAATACTAATATATACATAATATGATGTGATAATTAGAAACGAAAAGAATTAATCACAGAAAAGTAATCTAACCGTAATAGCGGATAATACAAATTACAGTTAAAAGAGGTTTAGTGGTTTAATACAATGTATTATATGAAAATGTAATAATACAAGAGAGCCAGGGCGATCTCGATAAGAGAGATGTCCGCAGCTTCACACCGGCGAATTCGAGCATCATCGAAGTCGACGAAACGCCTGACGTTGCAGTCGCTTCGCGAGTTCGCCGTAGCGTGAAGTACAGCAGGATACGCTTTCGTCTTTCGTTCCCGTTCCTTTAGCCCCCTTTCGTTTCTCGCCCTTTTTACCCCGTCACCGTTGACGACTCTGGAAAACGTCACCCCGTCCCGCGCCCACCGCACCGCTGGCAACGGGTATGAATATCGTCAGCTCTTTTTCACCCTCGTCGAACATATTTCAACGACAGTAGGCGTCGAGAGAGAGTCGACTGATGCCTCGGCACAATTCCGAATACGCCGCGGGGTGGCTCAATCGCTCGTTCACTTCGATTGGGATTCCATCACTTCCGGGGAGAGAACGCGAGGCTGCCAAAAGACCACCAAAGGGGGAGTGCGACGTAAGGGTTTGGATGCTGGTGAAGTTGGTTTTATTTCTTGTAACGGCGCATTCTTTCTAAAGCTTATACACAGATTTAGAAAAAGATCTAAATTTAAATTGCTTTTCACTAATATCAACAATCATGAAGGAAAAAAAGAAGATTTTTCATTACTGCACATTTTTTAAGCCAATTTAAATATGTAAATTTAGTTTAGTTATAAATGATATAAGAGATGTAATATTTTAAAATTATGTTTTTTACCTTTGTGAGACGTTTTCAAGGAGAAGATATCTAAAGTGATAAACATAAGATTTAAATCCTCCATTAGTCACGCAGCACAAAAGAAGGATTATGAAAGTAAAATAGTCGGTTTGTCTTTAGTCAGAGAAAAATTGTACAACATTGGCTTGATGTCTTTTAGCTTAGTACTTCTTTTGCTTTACTTTATCTAATTTAACCATTTAATTTGAGTTACGGGAGCTACATAGCTCCCGTTAATTATCTGTTGTACCCGGCAGAGATTCTATTGCTAGTTTACAGGGCTAATTAGCTTGTGTTATTAGCTGAGTTTCATTTAACTCAACTGTCAATTTAGGTAGCGTTTACTTAACTAAATTGCTTAATTAAAATCAATGGAGATGTAATACAAATAAATACAGTAGAATAGATTGCGAAGCATAATGATAGAAATTACGTAATATACATAAGCAATTATAAACTGTTTCAAAATCTGTGATACATATTTTTCTAAATAAAAAATATATTACTGAGAATATGTTAGTGCATTAAAAATAGTGCTTCTCAATTTAAATAAACTTAAATATTATTTTTTATATAAAAATGACGTTATTAGGAAACGAAAGAAAGAATATAATACAAAGACTTTTTAGCGAGATATCGACAAATTATTGACTCGCGTTACCGATACCTCATGAAACTATCGTTGTCGTCACTTTACATTTGAAAAAAAAAATGGCATATTATCTTTACGGAATTCGTATGGCGGAACCGAATCTCTTCGAGTCATTCTCTAGAGAAATGGGTCGAAATTCGTTGAAGTACCAAAAAATATATCGCCTGGATGTTGCCGGGAAGATCGCGAAGAAGAGCTCCGGAACGTCCGTGAGATCGTCGTCGCCCCTCGAGAACGATTTATAAGCCAGCCGTTCCGACGAGCTCGCCCGGCACTCTCGTCTCCTTTCGGAGCAGCCCGGCTCCCTTTTTGTGGCTTTGAGGCTCCCGATTCTTTACGCCGCGCCTCATTTTAAGGATGAATTTGCGCGAAACTTCTTCCACGAGCTGCGCGTCTCGCAGCCCCTTCATCGTCCCAACGCCGAGAGAAATTGCGGCGAGAAGCGAAGAGAAGCGGCTTCGTCTTATCGAGATTGAATTTTATTCCTTCACGGTGCATGTTATTAATGTAGAGAAGAAATTGTTTTATAAAGATTTTTCATTGTGTTACATCTCAACATTTCTTTTTCTATACGTACGAGTGATGCACTGGGATTCAGCAGAATTCATACCATTTTTTGTCGTTATCTTGCTTGTGATTAGTTATTTTTAACATTTTTAAAAATTAAGGTATTATAAGAATAATTTCTTTGAAGAAAGCAATAGAAATCAAAATGTATAATTTTTATATTTAGAAGCCACTTGTTTTGTTTAAAATCTGTTGAAATAATTAAGCAACTTTAATTTTTTACTATAATATGTATAAATATAAATTATGTACGAATGTTCATCAAATTATTTATTCTGAATACCATAAATATATTTATCCGAAATATTAAAAAAAATAAGTTCGTTACATGCAATGCAATGTGAGGAAATTAATGGGTTAACAATACAAGCGAAAAGAGGTGTAATATTAACTTGCAGTTTATTCTCAATTGTAATTGTATACAATTTCCTTACTATTTGAGAATAAATTGCAAATTAATATTACATCTTCTTTGCTTATATTGTTGACCCATATTAATTTTTTTACATTATATTTATCCGTCTTTCAATATATATAATCATATCATATATAAATTGTATTAGTTAAATTCAGTATTTGGAGCTTTAATCATATAAAAAATCTAACTATACTACTATTTATAATTAGAGTATAAAATATAAAATGTGTACGATAATTTTTTTTATCATATGAAACTTTCCTAGAAATTCCATTTATTACAAGGAAGTTCCTTAATTAATAGCTTTCTTGGAAATAAATTTTGGAGACCTTAGGAAATGAAAATGAAAATTTATAAGGTACATGATATTACATTCTCGCCTCATTAGAAATTTCGAACAACGGATTCTGCTTTTAATATTTACACTCAATTGGTTAGAGCTTACCTTCTTCGCAGAAGAATTCTTTAGACAAAAGATTGAATTATTTTTATTCTATAATTTTGGATTGGAGATTATACAATAGATGCTATCTGCTGATAGAAATGCGAAAGCGTATAGCGTATTCTGACGTTTAGTTCTTTCTTCTGCTCAGAGATGGTAGCACGTGTGTTTGCGGAGCTTTTATTTGTTATATGTATAAAAATTCTTATATAGAAGAGTCGTTGAATTCTATTCATTGCGTTGTTTGAATTAAAATCGAATTTTAAATAAAGTAATAGAATAGAGATTAGCACATAATCAGTTAAAAAATATTATGAAATATAGTTTTCATCTGTCAACTAAATAAAGCTATCATTTAATGTAAATCTTTTTTGCACAAGATTTTGTTATTTAATATATTTTTATTCAAAATTTATATTTGAAATTGATACATTTGCATTTAAAATGCAATATTTAATGACAGAAGAAAGCTTCCAATATAACCCAGTTACTAATGAATTGCTTTTAGTAAATAACCGTCATGTTTTTTAATTTTACAATAATTACGAACCAACAATGTTTTTTTTAACATTGAAAAAATTTAGCTATTTATAATTTTGAAATAGTAAATTATAACTGAAATAGTTACTTATTTAATATTTACTTGAAATAGTAAATAGCTATTTATAATTTTGAAATTAAGAGAATATGTAATGATCGTTTATTCGTTTATTCGTTAGCGCGTTTATTCATTGATACGCTATATCCTAATATTTATTTCAAAATTCGTGTTTTTTTAAATGAAGATTATCGTGCTCTTATCAATATTTATTTTAACTTTATCAGCGAAGAATGTGCCACTTGATTGTGACGAAGATTGTGACGGAGACAGAACCTCAGGAATTTCAGTTTCGCATCAGGGTCTTTCGCAGTCTAAGGGTCACGAAGTGGCTGTGTTCTACGAGATAACCGTTTCTAATCTACTTTTCGCGTCTTCGTGGTGCTCGGAGACACCTCTTTGCGTCGGTTAATGGAATTAAAGTTCGGTCTCAGAATACGATTTTGCACACAGACCATGCTACACGATAAGACTAATTGATACGCTCTCGTAAATGAAGCGTTGCTCGCAAAGTTGACTCACTTAACCAGCGATCTTTTGAGTCTTCTGAAAGGGCGAGGGAAAATTTCTCTCGAACGGTTCTAAGGGTATCTCTTGCGTCAACAATATCACATCTTCCGTTATCTAGACTGGTATATGTTATCCTTTTCAAACTGTGTAGCTGTGTAATATAAATAAAGAACATAAAATTCAAAGAGATAGGGGTGATATTAAGCGAATGCCTTGATTAACTAGTTCTGCGTGGTTAGTTCACTATTCTGTTTGATGTTATAGCTTCAGTTATATAATATGGAAAATATATCATATATCAAAAGATAAATGACGGATGATAGTTATAGATTATCGTGTCTTTTTAGTGCAAAAATATAATCTCGATGAATTTAATCACACACTGAGAAAAAAAAATCGTAGATTCAAAGAAATATTATTTGATTCAACTAAATGCAGCGATCACGGGCTGTCAAGCTAACATTTGTTAATTCAAAAAATATTATATTTAAATAGATTCAGAATTTCTTGATATTACTCACGTATATTTGATTTAAATATATTAATATTTGCAT
>NW_020222771.1:0-1170 GCF_003070985.1 Temnothorax curvispinosus
AAATAGGGCCAATCATATTTTAATCTTAAATAGAAGAATTCTTAAATTCTATCTAGACTTCTAGATAGTATATTGTTTATCTTAAATAGAGGAATTCTTAAATCTAGAATAAAATAATCTTGATGCTATCCCTCTAATTTTCTCAGAATTATTCTAGATTCAAGAATTCCTCTATTTAAGATTAAAATATTCTTCTTTTAATACTAAATATGATTGGCCCTATTTCGATCCTAATAGTATTGTATCTATAATTCTTTTCTGAGAGTGGAGGCAACGCGCAAGGTTTTCGCAATGTTTGTCTTGAAAACCCATAGACCATAGGTTTTTCATCCGACAGTTTCGGATGACACAATTTTATACTGTGCGTGATTCGATACTCTTTTTGGAAAGACTGACAGAAATATTGAAACTCGTGCTTTTTGCTCGGTCGAATTCGCTCGCGGCTTTTATCCTTCATTGCACGTGCTCGCAGTTGTATCGAGAAGATTCGCAGTCTCACCGGGTTTTGCCGCATCGATCGCGACCTAAAATTTATTTTGGACTACGAGCGGGCTTGCAACGAGCTTAAATAAAACGATAATGAAAGGCCGAGTTCGATCGCCGCGAGCTTATCGGTGATGGTTGAAGCCCGGCGGATGAATTATGAGATTTCATCGCGTATAGCATGGCCGTTCAGGAAAGTAACGCGCAAGCCGTAGGACGTCCTATGCCATCCACGAAAGCACATTGGTCGATGAAAAGCTTCGCGGGTCCGCCTTTCGCGAAAAGCTCGAGCATGCGCGCTCTTCTTGCAACGTCAAGTAGGAGAGGCTATTTACTTACTGAGCTAAGGTTATTCTTGCCTCTGTTAAAGTATATTGTTGCTGAAGCGTCGTACAATCCCCGTCGTACAATCTTTACACGTCACATGAATGTCATAAAAAAAGTTGTCACATTATTTTAAATTAAATTTTAATTTAACAAGTGTTTCTCTTTCCGAGAAAAATTAAAAAGAAAGAGCATTAGAAAGCAAGCGCATGGAGTTTTATATTATCTATATAAAATCTTTATAAATAAACGTGATGTAAAATATAATTTAACAAAATTAATTAAATGGCCAAATGGATTAACAATGTTAACAAAAAATATGAGAAACGTGTATGCATAGATAAGATATAATATATAAGACAA
>NW_020222772.1:0-3329 GCF_003070985.1 Temnothorax curvispinosus
TTAAATTGAATTGCGGTTGTAAACACGACGTAACGAAATATGAAATTGATTTTCAAGATATATTTATTAAATCGTATTATTGTCTTTCGACTAATTTCAGTTAAATTCTTCGGCAGAAGTGCGACTATAAATACGAGCGTTAATTGCGTATACATTATGCACGTGCTAATCTCATAGCGGCGGACTTTCGGCTTCCTTTTTTTTCTCGCGTCGGAGCGTAGAGTCGCATTTCGTGTGAACTCGCGTGTCATAAAACTTGGGTACTTTCGGGTGGGAGTTTTTTATATGAATAGGTCGCGGGCTTCGCTATAACCAACGCGCGGCGTCTTTGTTCTAAGCGCGTTACTTGGCATTCTTTCGCGTCCACGATTATTCGATCTCTCTTTTTTTCTGGTTTCTCACTTCCTCTCTGCTTCTCTTTATCGTTCCTTTCTCTGTATGTGAAAATGTAGAATTCTCTTCAAGTTAAAACGACAAAATTATGCGGCTTATATTGACACCAATTGTCGCCGTAATTGATACTGTAATAATAATTAAATTATTAGAAAAAATGTGCTGAACCAAATTTTCCACATTTTTACAAGAAAATTTTTGTTAAAGTACTTAATGTAAAATTTAGCTATTTCTTTTTTGTAAAAAAGGGGTCTAATTTTTTATATTACTCAAAGAATAATTATGCACGAAAATCTAATATATATGCATATAATTTTAATATCTTTTTGTTACTGTTTTATCTATAACGGCTTTAATTGTATTTAATGTAAAAAATTTATTTGTCAGCAGTAACTTAGTTTTATTTTTTCCGCCCCGATTTTGCAATTGAAATTTCGTAATCTCGTGTATTATGCTCGTAACTTCGTACTATCTCTCTTTCTCGCAACTATCGCGAACGCCCGGAGCACTTTTCGACGCTTATCCCTTCGCATCGGTGCAATTATGCGGGCATGGCAATTCGTTGCGTCTCATACGCGTTACGATCGATGCGCATTTTCCGCGGAGAGACTAAATGGGTTAAAAAACCAGAGGGGTGCGCGTATAACTGGGATGCATGCTAGGAGAAAGGGCCGGTGAAATAAAGAGAGAAAGAGAAAGAGAGAGAGAGAGAGAGAGAGAGAGAGAGAGAGAGAGAGACATGCGACGAGGTGCGTACACGCTGTCGCGAGATTTTCCGGGAAATCGCCGACGCGACATCCACAAGCGGGAAAACTTGTAATTGGTTTGCGGTAAGCCGACGTTTAAATTTCGGAACGCTCGCTCGCTCGCTCGTGTTCACGTGCATTACGCCGGAAACGGACGCGAGCACGCAACTTCCACAATTCGACTAGTTCAGGCAAAACAAAGCGATCCCATCGGCCTTTTTTTCACTCGGTAGTTTCATCAGTTTGTGCCTCGTAAAATACGCGTATGCGCTCTACGATGGATTATGCGATTTATTTCTCCGTTAACATCAGTTATATCGATTGATAGATAGTCACATTGTGGAAGATTTTATTGTCATAAAGCAGAATTTACCGAAGAATATTTTATCGAGATGTGTTCTCACTTATGTATTATTATTGTCTTATGTATTAAATATTTTCGTCACAAGAACGACTTTTTCGTTCTGAAAGAATAAAATTGCTGAACGAATATTATTTATTTCGACTTTCGCATAACATTTGCCTTCCAAATGACTCCTGAATTAATTCGATGAAATATGCTCTGTGAGAATTTAAGTTTGAATTCCGTAGTTTGAAAAAAGATTGAGCATTTCATGAATTTACAAAATATTGAAATACATTAACTTTGAAGCTGCTAGTTAGAAAACATTTTTTATTGTACAAATCTCAATTGTACATGACAAATGATACTCTTCATATGAAAGAAATCTTCTTTGAAACAACCTGTAGGGCAATATATCGGCGTTACCGCGTGCGGCAAATATTCGAGGCATGTAAAGTTGGCACCCCTACTTTAAAATTTGATAGTTCTGATTAGAGTTATAGTTTCTTTTCGAAGAGTATATATAAGAGTATTTTTATGTTTATAAAAAGAGTTCCGGATTATCACTATGAAAAAGGCAATTAAAAAATGGGGTGCTAACTTCACACCCAATTTTAAGACCGAATAGTTCTGAATAGCTCATCTGAAGCATTTTGACGAGTACTAGAGTTTCTGATAGAAAAACAAATTTTTTTATTAAAAAAAAATGAAAGTCTGACTTTAAGCCAGAATAGTTCTAAGTAGTTCAAACATTTGATTCCTTTCGAAATTTCTAGAGTTCCTGATAACTAAAAAATTCCATATTAATCCATACACTTCGCGATCTGATACCCGGTGTCGGTAGTCTAGTATACGTATCACGGATACGTGTGAAACGGGGCTTAGTCGAATTTCATCCGTTGCATCGAATATATCTTCTTAATTATAGTGGCCGGATCGCCACTAGTTAGTGGAAGAGTTGCAGGCGTTTTGATGAGAGTTTTGGATAGATCTGTAAGAGTTCTGAAATTATTATGGTCGAAAGCGATCCGGCTACTATAGTTAAGGCTGCATTCGAGGAGCGCGCTATTAGCACTATTTGCTTATTCCATCTTTGTTTTGCACCTAATGAGCGACAAAGATAGAATGATGCAATAGCGCTAATAGCGCGCTTCCCAAATACAGCCTAAGAAGATATTCGACTTCGAAAGTCTGCCATGAACATCATTTTGATGATGATTTTTTAAAATAATTCTAAGGTTTTGCAATTTTTTACTTATCTCAACTCTAGAACTTTTTGAAAGGAATCAATTGAGCTACTTAGAACTATTCTGACTTCAAATCAAACTTTATTTTTTTGTTTTTTGGAAAAAAAAATCAAAAAATTTTTTTCTTATATCAAAAACTCTAGTACTCGTTTAAATGCTTCAGATGAGCTATTCAGAACTATTCGGTCTTAAAGTTGGGTGTGAAGTTAGCACTCCATTTTTAAATTGCCTTTTTCAAAGTGTTAATTGCCGGAACTTTTTTTATAAACATAAAAATACTCTTATACTCTTCGGAAAGCTGGAACTCTAATCAGAACTATCGAATTTTAAAGTAAGGGTGCCAACTTCACACACCCAAATATTCGCCGGGAGCCACCTAAGTGGACCACCGGCTAAGAGAAAGGATCACAAGGAGAGGCAGGAAACGAGAGATGAAGCAAACGGATCGTTCAAGATACTAGAACACTTACAGAGAAAAAGAGCGAAGAGCTGTCGCGAAAAGTTTTTTTTTTATTTTCGCGGTTCCATCGATTTTCCGGTTTCTCCAAAATCTCTGGACTTGCTAAAATTGCTTCTATTCATTTCGATCAACGGCGAAAT
>NW_020222773.1:0-1197 GCF_003070985.1 Temnothorax curvispinosus
GTAATGTCGTATGGTGATTTCAACAACAACGTGTTAATTTAACATAATCAGATTTCAATTGATTGCGATTAAAGATTGTAAAAAAAAAAATGATAAAAATAGCAAAATTTAAATTTTCTCTCTTCCATTAATAATTTCAGATTTTTCATTAAATGATTGTTGAGAAAAGAAATTATTTTTTGTCTGTGTAAATTTTTAACTGTTGATAATAAATAAGGTTCAATTAATTTCATATTTGTCGAATTGTCATTGTACGCCGGCGGCAACATTGCTGCTCAGCTGTCTTTTATTTTTAAAAGGCGTGATAGTCCACGCGGGCTCGGCACGAGGGGATATGGGGAGACAGAGTCCCTCCCATTCTACCACCACCACTATCCACGCGGTCTCGGGAGAAGGGGGGAAGGAAGGGACAGTCTGGCGAGTGGAAAAGTCTCACCGGTCAGAGGTTTGGGGGGAGGGAAAGGCCAAGCCTCTCTTCCTCTCTCTTTTGGGGATCACGATGGCAAAGCCTTTGCACCAATCAGGAGGAAATAAGGTGCGGAAAGCGAAACCTTTTTTTCCTCCCCTCCCCTTCTCTCCATTTGAAGCTATAGTTTTCAATTTCTGCAACGAGATATGTCTTTTGGATGATTTATTATCGACCGTCGTATGTATTTGATCGGAAATAAACATTTTTTTTTCTTCAGGATCTCTATATGAAATCGTTTGTATTCGCATATAAAGACTTTTGATAAAGTGCACGTGAAAAAGTTTGTGAGTCATTCGATCGTTTAATTGTAATTCATTAATTTATTTTTACACCATGCATTAAATCGAAATAGATGAATTAATAAAAATTTTTATATGAAATCGTTTGTATTTTGTATGAAGAATTATTACAAGTGTGATTAAAAAGGTTTATATAAGTCACTCTGGATAATTTTAATTAAATATTTATAAACTCACGGTAATTAGCCAAACTATAGATTTTTATAGTTATTCATGTTGAAAGAAAAAGACGCTAGTGTTCCCAAAGGTTCGTCTGCAGTCAGAATTAATATAAACGTTGTAAAAATTATTTTATACTTGCCATGTTAATTGTGCAAGCGTTTTACTTTTTATGTATATATATATATTATGTATATACTATATATTATGTATATATATATTTTATGTATATACTATATATATATATATATATATATATATATATATATA
>NW_020222773.1:1297-5373 GCF_003070985.1 Temnothorax curvispinosus
AATTTATTTCGCGTAAACGAGTGATATATCGCGAAAAGTATTTAAAAATGTAAAATTTCTACATTGCAATACAATTTTACATACTTGATGTAAATGTATATATGCGCGCTATTTTTATATATATATATATATATACATTTTTTTTTTTTAATTTTTGCATGACAGACAGTGAGTAAAAGCGAAATGATGGAGAGCTAAAGGATATACTCTTAAGATTAATGTGGACATTACTATTACTACTACCATTACCATCAATATTGCTATTACTTGAAATATCGTATATAATATTACCAATGTAGATTTATTAGCCTCGAATATACACGGACCTGTGAGACCACAGTCATTATACTTACGGATTAATATTATAATAAATATGAATGCAGTTATTACGTGTGAATTGGTCTATTGACTTTAGTTGAAATAATATTAAATAAATAGAAAAAAGCGGTAAATATACGTTGAGAGTTTCTGATCAAAAGACAAAAGGAATAGCATTGTTTTTTTCATTACACATTACTCCCTCTATAGAATTTTCAACATTCGCTATACAATCAACATTTATTGTCTTTTGAAAGAGCAATTAAAGCAGTTGTACTTGAAACGACAAAATTGGAAAAATAATTTAACAAAGGATATATCAACTATATGTATGATGAATAATAAAATAAACATGTAGTCATAAATAATGAGACATTTCTTTTGTTTTTTACTTGATACTAAAACACTACAAGCGCGCGCTACGCGCGCGCCATTTAGCTTTTTCATTACATGAAATTGACAGCCACAAAAGCGACACAAGAGTGAAACACGTCGCGATGTAAAATTCGAGACAATTAATCAGCATCGCGGGAAAAAAGCCTCAATTCTTCGGTATAAATGAAATTCATTCAGTTAACATGTCATTTTTGAAGAGGGAGGATTTATCAAATTTGACATAACAACACAATTTAATAACTTTTTTTTTGTTAACACAGTAATATTGATGCTAAACAATTTTTTAATAGTAATATCTCAAAAATTTATAATTATATTAAATAATTTATTACTTATTAATACAATACACAACATATACAATAACACTATATTTTAACGTAAAAATTACTGAATAGTAATAAAACAAACTATAACACTATAAATATCAATATTTTTATATATAATAAATAATTTCTGATATCTTGAATGCTTTTCTGGAGGTCTTTTAAACGTCTTCCTGAAACAAAAAACAATAATAGTAAAAATTAATGTTTATAATAATAGAATAATAATAATAATATTTTTAATCAGTAATTTAGTTTTAACATAAATTTTTTTTATTAAGCGGTATCTATAATAATTAATGTATAGAAAATCCAAACCGATTTTTAGTACTTTTTGAATTAAAAAAAAACCTAAATTTAATGAAAAAGTTTTAGCTTGCTAAAGTTTTTTTGATGACGACAACTTTAAAAGATTTCGCATATAAGGTATGACATCACAGCACATTTTCGTGTAGGTACTATATTTTCTTCAATTTTGGAAATGTTGCAAAAATTTCCAAAGTTTACAAAGAAAGTATGCCATAATCTATCAGACCGTTTAATAAAAAAAATTTATGTTAAAACTGAATTATAAATCTAAAGGTATTTTTATAATTGTATAAATATTAATGTAATTTTTCGAAAAGTTAGCATTAATAATATAGACTACCAAAATAATTTGCCTGCTTTTTGGAGGTAGAAAAAATCCATGAAACCAATTTTGCTTGGTTTCAGGGAAAACATAATCTCTGATTTCAATATAGTTTTTATGTAGATGGAAATATAGAGAAGATTCAAAGGTTAACTTTATTTTTTGTTAAGAATTAAATATTTTTTTTATATTATATGATTCTTTTAATTATTTTACATGTAAAAATATTAAGGTAGAGTTATGAAAAAACTAATAATAATTTATGAGATGTTTCATATTTTATTTTTTCTGCAAGCACATTTTGACAAAATATATAAAATCTCGTAAAAAGACATGTAGTTGAAAATATTGCAAATTACATAATTTTTTTGTAAAACAATAATGCGTTTTCTTTACACTAATTGATTTATTTTTATTCTTTATTATTCTGTAAATAAAAGAGTTGAAGTATACTTATCAAAAAATAAATAATTTATGAAGTATTTTATATTTTATGTCAAAATAATACCAGATAAATACCAGAATAAAATATAAAATATTTCATAAATTATTAATTTTTTAATAACTTTTTTTGATAACCTTAATATTTTTACGTGTAGAATAATGAGAAAAATCATATTATATAAAAAAAAATCATGCAATTACATTTAAAAAAACAAAATTGACTTTTGCGTCTCCTCCACATTTCCACTTGCAAAAAAAATATTGACATTAATTTATGTCCTTTTTGAAATCAAGCAAAATTGATTTAATGCATTTTTTTTATCGCCAAAAGCAGGCAAGTTGTTTATCATGCAGATAACCTGTTTTAGATGCTTCATCCTATACACAGAATGTAATGAAAAGATACAAATAGACTTTATATGTTTGTAGCAAGAAGATAATATAAGTAATTTGAATATAGGGATGTATGTCCGCTAAAGTGTTATTTTCATGCTACATGGCAATAAAGTTACCTTTTTTTGTGTAGGTAAAGTACCGTTTCAGTAAAAGATAACAAAAATTTGTGTTTAAAACAGCTGTTTAGAATTAAAAATCAGGTTTGTATACCAAATTTTGAATTAATCGGCCTACTTTGATGTTTTGTTCTTTTTTGCATTAAGTCAGGTATGATGAAAATCAAACATCAGACCAATTTATTCAAAATTTGGTATACGGGCCTAATTTCTAATTCTAAACAGCTGTCTTAAACATAAATTTTTATTATTTTTTACTGAAAAAGTACTTTATCTCCCTAGAAAATTTAAGCAACTTTATACTATACTGGTGTAGTACAAAAACAAAACTTAAGCACACATGCATTCCTATATATTCAAATTATTTATGTCAATCCGCTTTCCTATAAATGTATACAAAGTTTGTCTGTATTTTTTTGTTACATTTTGTATAGGTATAGAATGTTCCAGGATTTAAGCAATACACTACGAAAACATATTCTACAAATAAAAATATAAAAAAAATATTATATAAAGGCTAGAAATGCTTTATTACAAAGTTATAAACAAATATTAAAGTAGAACATGATATATAATAGGTAAAAATAACCCTTTGATTTCTGAGATTGCTGAATTTAACGCCTCTTGATATATTTACTTGTAGGAAACTTTAATAAGGTTTATAGTACAAAAGTAATCATATATTGACAACAAATATTGAAATAAAACATGAAATATAAATAACAATGGATTTAATTCGTTGCATTTAATCTTCATGCACAATTATTTCTGTACTATAAACCTACACCTTCTTTTTTAAAGTTCCCTATAAGTAAAAATCAAAAGGCGTTAAACCTGGCAGTCTCGAAAATCAAAAGATTATTTTTACCTATTTTATGTCTTTTTTCAATATTTGTTTATAACTTAACCCTATTCACTCCAACGTTTTTTTCGCCCCAATAATCCTTCAACCATGCACTTTCGAGTTCCACGTGTTTTTTATAATGTTAATAGCTTTGAAAAATTCCCCAAAAATTATTATAATATCTTTGTACCTTCGACTAAAAATCAATGTAAAGAACATTTGAAAATCATTTATTTAAATATTTTTTTATAACAATTATATGTTGACAAACACACGTTACGACTCGTTTTACTTAAAAAATCATAACTCACGAACAAATTGATGAAGCTTAATGAACCAAAACGCAAATTAAAGCTAAAAGTAGTGCAAATGAGAAAAAAAATATGAGATAATTATTAATTAAATAGACTTCCGGTTCCGGCGAGTAGATAGCAACAGGTGTGCGTGTGGCAGAGAGCAATTTCGAGGTGGAAAAAGGATTGGAGAAAGTTAGAAAGGTCAAGAGCGGCGGAACAGGGAGGCGCGGAGGAGCGAGAGGGCGGAGGCGAAAGGGTTAAGAAAGGGAGGAAGCAGTTAAGAGGAAAAAGGTAAGGAAAGGGACGGGTGAG
>NW_020222774.1:0-1555 GCF_003070985.1 Temnothorax curvispinosus
AACGACCATGCGCGCCTGCTCGAATGGGCAACCCGCCGTACCGCTCTGTATCGTCTTGATACACCCTGTACAACGAGGCAGCGGAACAGGTGCGCACCACATTAGATAAAGTCGACGCTGTAGCCATTACAACAGATGCGTGGACGTCTAGGGCAAATGACAGTTATATAACATTATCAGTACACTACCTTGATGACAACTGGATCCCACACACTGTCAATTTGATGACGAGAGAAATGACTGAAAGCCACACTGCTGAACATTTGCAGAAAACAATTCGCGAGGTTGTGCAAGAATGGAATTTAACTAACAAAGTTACCGGACTTGTACATGACAATGCTAGTAATATTGTTAAGGCAGCTAAAGAACTAGGCGATACGGATGGTATGCTCAGTGTACGATGTGCAGCACACACCATGCAATTGTCTGTCAATACAGCCTTAGAAGCATCAGAATGTGTGTCTGTGATAAAGAAAGGAGCAGAGATTGTTATTGCATTCCGGCACTCTTATAGCAGAACAACCGCTCTAGAGGATAAGCTGAAAAGTCTCGGATTGCCAACATTGCGACTGATGCAGAGATGTCCGACACGCTGGGATTCCACATTCTTTATGTTAGATAGACTCCAAACTTTGCGCTCCGGCATTATGGCAGCTTTAAGTGACCCGTCCGTATTCAAGTTGGCGATTGCTGCTAAGTTAGAGCTATGCGAAGCAGAGTGGGTAAAAATTATGCAGCTTACAGTATTGCTAAAACCATTCCAACAAGCAACCACAATCTTATGCGCCGAAAAGTCCATCACATTGAGTATAGTGCGTCCCATTATCTACAATTTAATCAATCGTCATTTACTGGTAAAGGACGATGATAGTTCTTTACAAAGAACTTTTAAAGTTCAAGCGGCCTTAGACCTCACTGATCGATTCAAGATGGAAAATATTGACGTTAACAATGAAGTGACAGCGATGCAAATGGCCACTTTACTCGATCCTCGACATAAGAAGTTAACAGCGGAACCATCTGAAAGTGTACGCTCATCTATACACACAGAAGTGCAAAGGCGCACTAATTTAAACCATGGACATTTAGCCACACCTAGTGGCAACGAGCAGCATCAAGGCTTGACGGTCATGGATTTCCTCCTCGGAATGGACAAAAATCATGAGGATGATGATTTTGCCAAATACGTCGCGGAAACTCAGATTGACCACAATCTTGATCTGTGCGCTTGGTGGAAGGCACATGAAATATGCTTCCCAGCAGTGGCTAAAACAGCCCGCCAGCTTTTGTGCATTCCCGCCTCATCTGCTACAGCGGAAAGGGTGTTTTCCACTGCAGGAAATATTGTCTCGGCGAAACGAAGTTGTTTTTTACCAGAGAATGTATCTCATTTAATATTTCTGCACCAAAATAGGTCTCTTATTTGACCTAAGTAATCCTAAATAGTCCAATTTTTTATCAATTAATTTATGATGTCTAGTTGAGTTACACCAGAGCCGGGATTTAGTTGCACATTTCGGGCCGATTCCCGACGCGACGCCTCCTATACCCCCAC
>NW_020222775.1:0-6460 GCF_003070985.1 Temnothorax curvispinosus
GTTCCGAATCAAGCGACAGTGAAAATGAAAATGAAATTGAAGACATATCTCTAAGTGATATGCAGACGTTGTTTTTTATGTTAATAGCAAGTAAATCACGTGGAGAAAAAATTGTACTTGAAAAAATTACGGATTACGTCGATCGCGTGATTCCTAATTACACGAATATTATATTTAAAGAACATTTTAGGTAAGCATTTAAACATAAATGTCTTAAAGTTATAAAGTTGTAATATTTTCCATTTGGTTTTATTAAATTTATTTCACTTATATCACCTAATATTCTAGGCTACATTTGAAATGGTTTTATCACTGATTGGACCAGCACTAAATGCCACAAGTACCATATTTGGTAAAAAACCAATTTCAGCAGAGAAACAACTATTTATTGCTCTTTGGTTTATGGCTACTCCCGATTCGTACAGGTATGTAAAACCCATCTGTGCTCTATACTGGTGTAACCACCACATATTTAGAGCATTTTTCATAGCTCCGGGGCGGAGCTGAAGGCACGTTAATCTCTCATCCGAGAGATACAACTCCAAAAAAAAAAGAGCATTTTTCACTCAACAGCACCTCCGTCATAATGTCTAAAAGACAATCTTGGATGATATATCTTTACGATATCTTTTAGACATGTATGCTGTCTGGGACTGAGTGCCATATTCAACTGACACCATGTCTTGTAGCTAGTGCCGAATTTGTGTATCAAAATAAAAACACATTGCTGTTATGTAGTGCGCACCAATGCGGCCAGTGAAAAATGCTATTAAATTGTTTTGCGACAAGCTTCTCATTGCTTACTTTTCTGGATTGTTACAGATCTGTTTGTGTCAAATTTGGAGTTGGTAAAGCAACTGCTTTTAGGGCTGTGAGACGTGTTACCTACGCACTTCATTGCATCGCACCACGATTTATACAGTGGCCCAAAGAAGTTGTTGTTGCAGATACCATGGAACATTTCAAAAGGACTTGCGGCTTTCCAAATGTTATCGGTGCCATAGATGGAACACACATTAAAATCCGAGCTCCGCTAGTTGATTCAGCTTCTTATATAAACCGAAAAGGTTTTCCATCCTTAAATCTCCAAGTAGTATGTGATTCACGTGGCCTCTTTACGCACTGTTATGCAGGACAAGTAGGATCAATTCACGATGCTCGAGTTTTTAGAAACTCCCCAGTAGCACGTTTTCTAGAGATGCCTGACATATACTTCCCTAATGACTCCCATATTATCGGAGACGCTGCATATGCAATTCATCCGCACCTGTTGGTCCCGTTTCGAGACAATGGTCATTTGTCAAACCGACAAAAAAATTTTAATTATTGTCTATCGTTAACAAGAATGGCAGTTGAACGTGCGATTGGACAATTAAAAATACGTTTTAGAATACTATTAGATTGTCTACCATTGACAGATGTTAAAAAAATTCCCGAGTTTATCATAGCATGTTGCGTATTACATAATATTTGCATATTACAAAATGATGTAATGACTGTTGGCGTCCAACATTATGAAGAATTACAGGCACCTGTTCGCGATAATAACACTGACATGGGAAATGCTAAAAGAAACAGAATAATGAATGCATTGCAAATGAGGCTCGTCAATTGATCGATAATGAATATTTGGATGTAATACAAAGGATTTTATATTCTTTTTTTATGAATAAACATTTTTGATTGATAAACCAACATTAGTTATATTTAATTTTTGGTTTTATTCCAATTATATTATTCAGTCTTATGAATTTCAGTCGTATGTACATTTCGTGTATTTTGAAATGTGAACAAAATAACTAGCATTTTAAATGTTTGTACTTTTACATTTAAAAAAATAAAAATAATTTTTTCTTAAAATCGTTTAAAAAAGCGTTTAAAGATATCCCTTGATAGGCGAGACCTATTGCTCGTAAGCATAACGTAATATAAAATTATACTTTGTGAGGATTAACCCACTTAAACCAACTTAAAACTCGTAATTAAAAGAAAATAAAGTAATTAATATTAAATAAATATCTTTTAAAGCTTCCAACTAGTAACGCTTAACTTTAAACATTTCTTTTAAGAAGAGTACAAATTACATTTTTTAAATAAATTGTTCTAATATGGAGACTAATGACTTCTGTACGCTTATTTGATCCTCATGCCTTTTGTCACGTTGTATTCTTCTTTCTTCGCGTATATTTTTTTGCCTTTTCATTTCTTCTTTTTTTTCTTCTTTTTCTATCGCAATATTGGCCAAGAACTCTTCCATAACGTTTTCCATTCGTTTTCTCTTTTTCGGCGGACCTGTAATAGATAATACAAAAACGACTATTACACTATAATAAATAATAAGAACCGAATTAAATTAATATTAAAGCTTGAAGCTTGAACGCTGTAAGCCGTGATAAGAGCACTTTACACTACAAGTGTACACAAGTAAAAAGTCTTACTTTTCGATGTAGGGGATGAAATCATTGATAACGATGATCCTTCCTGATTTGGGTCCGATGGACCGTCACTTGTAGCAATTGCAGGAGGCCTAATGGACGCTTTGTCACCAAATAATGAATCCATAACCTAGTGCATGATGAATAATGTGTTAAATAATATACAAATATATCTTGTTGCACACCTATGAATATCGCATACAATAAATAAAATGTGTTTGATTGTTCGAGAGCACGCGGTAGCGCGAGAAAGCGCGAGGTTGAAGACGACCACAAAAGAAAGGGAACGAGCACAGAATTGAAAAATAAAACAAATATATTCAAAAATGTATAATGTACAGTTATTTACAGTTTTCCTTTTAGCCAAGGAGTCTGAGAAGCGCGCACAGAGGCTACAGCAAGCAACGTGGCGGAAGCGTTTTCGAAACGCGGAATAACGAAAGGCGGTATGCAAAGCGGCGTGCGAAAAGCGGTTTTCAGTGATCTGCGAGCGAAATCGGTTCCGCGGCGCAGCGGCGGTCCTTTTAACACCTCCGAGGCGAAACTCCCTCCCTGCAGATTTCCCAGAATTTCGGGAGGGTGATTGGCCGTCGGAGGCTCGCGTCATGAAGCTGACGTCACCGGTTTCACGTGGCGACTCGACGGGGTCGTCACCTGATTTCAAGTCCTTTGTGTATAGCATGGATCGTTTCTTTGTTCTAGCGTTGTTGTTCGACCTTATTATTGAAAACAAAGTTAAAGTTTCTGGAAAGTTAATCCTGAAAGATCCATGCTATACCAAATATCCCGTGACAATTCTTGAGCATCATTTCACGCGAATGTTAATTTACTCACTGCACTGCAAGCGTGCATGTGCAGACATGCAGTCAAACGCGACTTCGTCGCGATGATAAATTTGCGATCTCAAACATTGATGATAAAACATACCGAAAAAAATGCCCATAAATTTCTATTATTGCCGCTCTTCTTATTCAGATCAACAATATTTTTGTACGTCCGCTTCAAGCCAGCCATTTTTGATGAACATTGCTGTGCTGTTATTTCGTAGGCTGGGTTGGCTTTGTTTATCTCAGCGGCAATTTCAGCCCAAATTTTGTTGCTACGCTTGAAACCACTTGAGAACTCTTCCTCCTTTTCTCTATACAGTTCAATTAATAAAAGTACCGCTTTGTCCGGCCATATGAATGTTTTTGACTTATCTAAAAATTAAATTAAAAAGTAAACACAAAAGATCATCAAAAAATATTAGTATTTATATATATTATTCTTCAACTTGCATAAACATACTTTTATACAAAATTAAAGACTTGATTATAGACATTGGTTACACAAAAATAAAGTGTGCATCTTACCGGCATTATTGTTTTTGTCAACAGCATTTTCACTTGTTGAATCTTCCAGTTCAGTTACCGGCTCGATATTATTGTTATTTACGCCTTGTGCCTTCGCAACAAGGTTCCGTAAAAATTCTGAGTCTATGAAAAACAACACAATGTTAAACTAACGTATAACTTATACATTAAATAAATCCATTTAAAATAATACATTAACTTTACCATCCCTTGCTTTCTCCACATCTTCCGTACTCAATAATAACGTTATTACTTCGTTAGTTTCTTCTATTACAACCGGAAATTCTTGCAGTTGCTGTTCCATCGCGAAGGGTCAGGTAACAGGTTAACGAACTTATTCGAACAACGATTGTTCGTTCCGAATTACACATGAAGCGCATAGACCGCATAAACGCTTCAGACGCATCAACTGCCTTAAGTCGAAATAGAAGCAGTCAATGCGCTGGGAAGAGTGCTAAGAATTCAGTACGGTTAGTACAATCTAGGGAATCCTCTGCGCTACCAAAGCGCTTCCAATGCGCGCATTGGTTAAATCGGAACGACTTTCCATGCAGTCTACGCGCTTCATGCGTAACTCGGAACGCACCCCTGATCTGTCAGGTCAGGGACTACGACCGTCGTATATCGCTACGCCATGTTATGTGCTTTGACCCTATCTTTGCAAATGCCAATCATCGCGGTCTCTATCTTCCGCGGTCTCTAATACTACATTTACGTGAGCGTTACTTTTGTAGTAACTTACGATAATTCCTTCGCGTAAACGGGATTGTGTAGTAACTTGCGATAATTTACTCCGCGTAAACGAGTGATATATCATAAGTTACTACAGAAGTAACGCTCGCGTAAACGTAAAGTCTATAACACTCATACAAGAGAGAAGTCACGTATGTGTGCGCCCAGCGCCGCGCTGAATGTATCCCCTCTATATCCGTTTTGACTATTTCGGGCCGCGTCGCGCGTGTCGCCTGCGTTGCGCGTATCGCCACTGTCGCTCATCGCGTGATTCAAATTTTAACTGTGATATCACTACGAAAAAAAACACACTCTTTTAAATTTATGATTTTGTTTTGTGATCACGTCCCTCCGGCTTACTCTTTTCTGTAACGGATACATTATCACATTATTTGTAAGTGCGTCATAGACTATTACTACGTTTACGCGAGCGTTACTTCTGTAGTAACTTACGATAATTCCTTCGCGTAAACATCAAGATTTTGGGCCGATATCACAGTCTCCGATTAACGTGATCCTCCGATTAAACTCATTCTTCGTCTCTTCCTAGGGGGACAGTTAGAAATCGGAGAATCACGTTAATCGGAGACTGTGATATATTGGCCTTTTGTAGTAACTTATGATAATTTATTCCGCTTAAACGAGCAAATTATCGTAAATTACTACAGAAGTAATGCTCGCGTAAACGTAGTATACGTTTACACAGCCCGATTTACGGCAAAGTTATAAACATCGATGTTTAATAACTACTGACGTTAAATATGCCGTCTAAACGTTACTTTTAATGTCAGTAGTTATATAACACCGACGTTATAACATCGCAGTAAATCGAGCCGTGCAAACGTAATTATAGTCGAAACGGAAACGGATTATTACGCTACCTTGGTGCTACCATTACAGATAACTATATACAGGAAAGATAAAAAGACGAAGATGGCGAAAGATACACCGAAAAATGTAAGTACATTTGTATTAAACGCGTAAAGAAATTACATAAATTTTGATAAATGTGATCCATCTAACCAATATTTTAATTTTAGATGGAAGTCGACGAATTACTGGACTACGACTTCACAAAATTTGATTTAAGTCCTATGACTCAATGTGATCTTGCTGATGATCGTTCCATTGATGTTCGTGTTGCTGGTGATCGTCTCGTCGATGACCGTTCTGCTGGTGATCGTCCCGTCAATGACCGTTCTGCTGGTGATCGTCCCGTCGATGACCGTTCTGTTGGTGATCATCCCGTTGGTGATAATCAACCAGTTGATCGTCCTACAATTTCTCGTCCTGCAGTTGCTACAATTTCTCGTCCTGCAGTTGCTACAATTTCTCGTCCTGCTGTTGCTACAATTTCTCGTCCTGCAGTTGCTACAATTTCTTGTCCTGCAGTCGATCGTCCTACAACGGCTAGAACTTCTCGTTCTGCAGCCCAACGTTTTAGAATTTCTCGTCCTGCAGTTGATCATATAACTTCTCGTTCTACTGTTGATCGTCCTGGAACTTCTGGTCTTGATGCAGTTCATCATCCTATTGTTGAAAACGAGAGCGATGTTTCAGGTAATAATATTTTAATTAATTAATTATGATTTTATAATTGTATTTAATTTGTACTTGATATAATGAATTTTGTAATTGTAAAGATTTACAGAGACATAGAGGAAGAAGGAGTGGAGTTCGCCGGCAACAAGAACGATTCATGCAGTTTTTGTATCAATTGTCATCTGCTCACTACAATTGGGGTAGAAGAAATCGAGGTCGAAGAAATTACAGACAATAAAGGTTAGAAGAAAATAGTAATACATGTGTAATTGAATATTAATATATAAAATATTAATATATATATATATATATATATATATACATATAAAGTTACACACACATTCCCCCCTCCCACACACACACACACACGTGTATGTGCACTATAATAAAATACTACTT
>NW_020222776.1:0-876 GCF_003070985.1 Temnothorax curvispinosus
TCTCTCGCTCCGCTGCGAGGCTCATGCGGCTTTCTAGTTCCCGTGCGGCCCCTACAAAATTCGTTCCGCAGTCGCTGTAGAGAAGCGAGCAGCGTCCGCGTCGGGCCACAAAGCGTCGCAGCGCAGCGAGGAAGGAGTCGGTGGACAACAAGAAGGCGGCTTCCAGGTGCACCGCCTTAACCGAAAAGCATACAAAAAGGCACGCGTACACTTTGACGGAGGAGACCCCCCCGGGCTCGTCGCGTGACTATGTTGAACGGTCCCGCGAAATCCACGCCGCTGATCGAAAAGGGCTTGGCCTGTCGGACCCTATCGGCCGGTAGTTCCGCCATGAGGGGCTGAGAGGCGTGTGGCTTTACGCGGAAACATTGATGACATCTCGAGAGTACGCGTTGTATAGCGCGATGCACCCCGAGGACCCAATAATGTTGCGTGAGCAGGTATTGCAGCGTGCGCCGACCAGGGGCATGTTCGTGCGATGCACGTGTTCGATAACGAGATCTGTGAGTCTATGTTTACAGGGCAGTAAGGCAGGGTGCTTGTTCTCGAATGTCAATCCGGATTTTGCAAGCCTGCCGCCCACCCTGAGAATACCCACCGGATCAAGGAAGGGAGCGAGTTTGCGAAAGGGCTTGGGGAGCCTTCTCCCGCTTTGAAGACGATCGATCTCATCGCGGAAAGCATCCGCCTGTACACTCTTCACAACGAGTAGTAACGCGGAATGCAGTTCGAGCTGATCTATGGCCAAAGTCGTAGGAGCAGATTTTGCACGGGAGTGATGTCCAAACCTGAGAATGTATGCTATAATTCGGCCAATTTTCTCGATTGAAGAGAATCTTTCGAGCAATGAATGTACCGCGTCAGGCGGATCGAGCG
>NW_020222776.1:976-1405 GCF_003070985.1 Temnothorax curvispinosus
GAATGAGGGCAACGCGATTTCTAACGAAGGTCTTCCACCGTTGTGGTGCTGAGCGGATCCAGGCCCGGGCGACCTCGGAATCCGTCCAAGCATACTCGTCGTCAATGTCAAGGTGTCCGCGGAGGGTGCGCCGGACGTACGCGATTAATTTAGACAAGAGCAGAGCCGCGCAGAGCTCTAGACGGGGAATGGTGAGGGGGCGAAGCGGGGCGACCTTAGACTTGGCGCACAGTAATCGGACCCCGACGCCGTCGCGCGTAACGATTCGCAGATAAATCACGGCTCCGTACCCCAGCTCGCTGGCATCGCAGAACCCGTGAAGTTCGCAGCGATCTACATGGCACGAGTTAAACGCGCGAGGAACGCGAAGGGAAGATAACACGCCGAGCTCCGTCTGGAAACGACTCCAACTGCGACGAATGTCCATCG
>NW_020222777.1:0-1145 GCF_003070985.1 Temnothorax curvispinosus
CAGAATCGACCAATCGGAGTAAAGTACCCTTAAAACCTACAGAATTGAAATTGCAGATCCTTAAGGCAAATTCCCCTAGGCCAATCAGATTCGACCAATCGAAAACGATAACGATTGAAAAAGGGGACTTGGAATAATTTTTAAGAATGATACGAAAACTGTGAAAGATATAAATTGCCCGTTGTCTGTGTGGACTGGTAATAATTTGAAAGATTGGTCCGAAAACGGTACAAATTGTAAAAAGGGACTTGGAATAATTTCAGAAATGTGTCATAAACTGACCTAAACCAATGCCACCGAGGGATGTATTGAAAGATGTGATTGGAACTTGGAAAATTGAAGTAAAAATGTCGATGAATAGTGAGATGAACAAAAATAGATTAAAATGTTGAAATGTCATTGACTGACCTAAACCAATTCCACCGAGAAATGTATTGAGGACTTGTGTGATTGGGACTTGACAAATTCAAGTGAAATATAAATGAAATTGAAGTAAAACTGTCAAGAAATTGATGGACAACATCTCTAAACTAACCTAACACAGCCCAACAGAGGGAATATAAACAGTGCTGTGTAACAAATGGTTGAATTCGAGGGACTTGGAAATTTGTGACAGATTCACATTAAATGTCTCATAAACTGACTTAAACCAATGCCACGGAGGGATGTATTGAGGACTTGTGTAATTGGGACTTGACAGACAGTCTGCTGTGTGTGCTGAATCAAGTTGAGATCGAGGGACTTGGAATCATTAAGGTTTGAAATGGTACGATTGTTGATAAACCGTCCTAAATTGATTGAGATTCCAGTTAAATTGATTGATTGAAGGAAAATTGACAAATATTCAAGTTTGATTGACAAAAGGAAGTAAAATTCATTGAGATTCGAGTTAAATTGTCAATAATTCATATTAAATTGATTGAGATTGAAATAAAATTGACAAACAGAAGTTTGATTTGAATTGAAGTTAAATTGTCTGAAATTGTTAATTATAGGCTGTGCGGACTGGTAATAATTTGAAAAATTGGTCCGAAAAGGGCACAAATTGAAAAACGGGACTTGGAATAATTTTTAGAAATGCTCCAGAAACGATGGAAAATATAAATTGCCCGTTGTCTGTGTGGACTGGTAATAATTTGAAAAAT
>NW_020222778.1:0-1562 GCF_003070985.1 Temnothorax curvispinosus
AATTGTGTATTAACATACTAATGAACAACGGTTATCCTATAGATTTGATCTTTAAGAGAATTAACATAAGATTAAGGACATTATTCGATGGTAAACTTAAACAGAACAAAAATGCGAATAGAGTTGACACTAATGTTGATGTTGATAATGACTCGGAAGAAAATAGAAGGAAAATTATTGTTATTCCGTTCATTAACAACATCTCTGAAAAAACAGCACATCTTTTCGATAAAAAAGAACATATAATAGGGTATAGAGTCCTCAACAAATTGGACAAGTTTATCAAAACACATAAAGATACCAATGCATTATGCTCGAACAACAATGTAATTTATAAAATCAAATGTAATGATTGCGACGCCTCTTACGTGGGGCAAACAAAGCGACAACTGAAAACAAGAATCAACGAACACAAAAACAATTATAAATTGGACCCATCCAGACATTCAGTCATTACAGAACATATACTTAATTTGAATCATAGTTTTAATTGGAACAACCCGGAGATTTTAGATTTCGAAACGAATTACTACAAGAGACTAATATCAGAGATGATATACATCAAAAAACAAAAAAATGGTATTAATTCCAATAAAGACACTGAATTGCTGGATGGTTCTTATTTTAACATCCTAAACGAACTTAGTAACAACTCATAGGGAGTTAAACATTGGTCTATTTACATCATTGTTGTCAACCGATTCCGACACGGAACGAAAATGCTCAGTCACACACAAGATTCGACACGATACAGTTCTTTCTGAAAACTTTACTAACTCGAATTTGCTATGGTCTCATTTACACTTTCATCGTAATTATTGACTCTTGATTGTGACGGACAAAAAATCACAGATTGACTCGATTCGTTCTCACTGCCGACTGAGGAATTAATCATGGATTTTATCATTCGACGTTTAATTAAGATTGATACACAACGATTCCGAATTTTTGTTCAGCAAGTATACACCTTGTCAATACTTTAAGGACTTCATCAGTATGTAATAATTTAGATCTCAATGTTATCTGTATGTTAATTTCGATGTGGAAATTTGTTACTCTTGACACATGATTCGTGGCATTTCAATTAATTGTTAAAATTGGCTGAGGAAGGCACAGTGTTGCCGAAACGTACCATTTGTAATGTTACATTAATAAATTTTGAATTTTAACGTCTAACATTGCTCGTTATTGGCCGGCAACCTATTTATTATTTGACACACACGAGCTTGACCTTTAATTATATATATATATACATACAACATTCCTTAATAAAAATTTTTCACCGTTTTTGGACCGTTTTTGGCCCGCGAAAACAGTCAGTTTGAGTAGTAAAAACGTGCATTTGGTTCAATGAGCACCACCCGTTTTTTGGGTGCAAAAAAGTCTGGGTTTTGCTTAAAAACGAGTGGTTAAAGCGGATTGCGTACGAGTATATCCGAGTGGTAATAACGTATTCTCAAGAGTATTTTTGAGTGGTAAATACGTCCTGTGTGCGACATTGGTCCAATGCTACGTGCCAGTATCGAGCCGACACTGATTTCCGACTGATTCACCCGACATGA
>NW_020222779.1:0-10595 GCF_003070985.1 Temnothorax curvispinosus
TACTTCATCGTCTACTATTTTATTTCAGACTGCGCTAAACAGCAACCAGAGCGTTCGAAACGTAGAGGTCACCCACAAACACACACACATGTTGTAAGAAACTCCGTTTGTATAAAATAAAAAGCTCCGATATAAATATGTCGTTTGTGTCATTGACCTCCCCCTTCCACTCTTTTCCTTCACACCTTCATATTCCATTAACTAAACGTACTCTACCTTGTCCATCGGCGTACAACTTAAAAAAACTTAGAAAAAATAAGAATAATCTCTAATCTAACCTTAAAGAAATATTTATTTTATTTTATTAATTATTTTGTTTTTCAAAATTATGCATTTTTTTCTAATAAGAAATATTTTTTAATCTTTGTTGAAAACACAGCGATTTATCGACGAATGAAAGATGGCGTATTGCCATCTATGGTATTCGCCAGTAAGCAACTGATTCCGTAAACACTCTATAGAGACCAATACATGGGCCTAGTGACATTTGTAGTGCGTATGTTTTGCACGCAAAGGCGCTGCAATACTTGGTTTCCGCGTCCGTAGAGCGCTGCGATACCCGACTTCCGCGTTCGTTACGGAAGTAGCGAGCTTGCGTAGCAACGATCGTCACTGTATCAATATCCTCCGTCCACGATCGTCATTATATATTCACATCTTTCGTCCACAAAAGTCACGCGTATCGAGTCGTGTCGTGTATTTTACCCGTTTCTAATATTCTTTGTAAAAAGGATATGGAGTCGTTAAATCAATCGTTTCAAGTCATACTCAATCGTAATTACAACGACGAATACATTATAATCAGCACGACGTAAAAAAAGGCGACTACCGACACTGGAAAAATATCGGCCATTGCCGTATATAAGGAAAAGGCATCCGCCATTACTAAAGAAGGAAGGACGATTGGAAAATACATTCGGTGGAAATATATTTCCGAGTTTTCACCCGAAGGGCGGTATTCCTCCTCTTTGGAGTCACTTTCACGTAAAGTGAAAGCTCGCACAGGTAACTCTCGTTATTCGTAAGGGGACCACTGATAAAGTAGCTACAAACGTTAGCTAATGACTATCTTTGGTTCCAGAATGTTCGAGAGCTTTCTTTCTTATTGAATTTGGGATGTATTCTTGCGTTTCGGCAAGGCATTCAATCCAATATTATATATCAATCGGTGGCCACTGTTTAAAACAAGGAAAATCCTTCTCATCTCACTTGAGTAATCAAGTATAAAAAGAATTTGGTTGCAACCACGCGTATTTAGTATAATCGCTTCCTTTCATTGTAAAATTACTTATGTTGTATAAAGATTGTAAAGATTCGTTAAAATGTTAATTGAGAATTAACTCATCGACACTGTAAAGTTAATATTTCGTAAAATAGTACATGTTCACGTTGTTTAATGTACTCTATTGCGATTCAATAGTGTATTCTTTCTTTATCGTAATTTGAATATCTCTAAGTTCATTTCGAAACAAATAATTATTTCAGAAACATTATCCGATAGTGAAACTACACGGAGAAAATTGTTACGGTTGTTACAACAATGTTCTCTATGATTAAAAAAGAAATGTATGTAAATTCAAGTTAAATTGATATTACATTCAATGTAGCTGTTAAGATATGCCCATTTATACAGTTGTCATAACCGTAGTTCTTACGATACGTAACATTCGGTAACGATACGTAATACCCTCGTATATGGTTGCCTCAACCTAAGGATTATTGCTATCCCTCTTATGTGGTCTGCAGCACAACTATTATGGTTGAGAGATCCATAAGATATAGCTGCACGGTACAGCACTGAATCACTGCATGATTGAGAGTTTAGTTCCATTGCGCGCGCAAAAGAATTTCTGCATAGAATAAAGTGGATTTGATAAAGATGTTTTAACTTTAAGGCCTATCTACATAAGACGCAGAACGCGAGTCGCAGTCTACATGTCAATCTAACCTCTATACACAAAGAGGTTAGATTGACATGTAGACTGTGTGTGTGCTTGCGACTCGCGTTCTGCGTCTTATGTAGATAGGCCTTTATAAATATACTTTTTTCATAAATATATTTACGAACACAAAATTTCGTAATGAGCCGACACTGGTTTCTGACATTCACCCGACATTATAAGAAATATTATATCATATATCCAATTCAAAATTTTATTACTCTTTTTAAACTGAATTTGTTTCTTAAGATGATTTTTGAAAAATTATATATTTGCGCTGGTTGACATATGTAGACTAAATATAACACTAACATTAAATTAAGAAGTGGTCTACCACGTAAGGCAGTTGGCTCACGATCCAGAGGTCCCGAGTTCGAATCCCACCAAGGTAAGTGTGTTTTTATATGTGTTATTTTAAATACGAGAAAATATTTATAATCATAGACTGCATCTTAAGAAACAAATTTAGTTAAAAAAAAGTAATAAAATTTCGAAATAAATAATTTTTTTTTGTCGGGTGAATATTTGTTCATTATGGTTGTAACATCCATATATTATGGTTGCAACATCCATATAGTAGCTACCTTCACTAAGGTTAGGGCAACCATATGGAAACCATATGGAAACCATAGGTCACTTCCAGAGTACTATGGTTTCCATAACCCTTTTGTATGAATGGGCGAAAATTAACAGCATTATTCTGTTGTAGCAACCGTAATTTTTTCTCCGTGTATGTTATGCACGATTGATGATGTCGATATAAATATGTGTCATGTTTATTATGGATTAATGCATTGAATTACCAAAAAGGAAAAAGGTTATATTTATTGGTTAAGAACCACTTTTTTTTTAACACTAATTTCTCAGAAATCTATTTTCTTCATTAGTAAACTATCAAATTAATTCATGCATTATTCCATTTCTTATGTATATATTAATTGGATTTTGAATTTATAATTGTATTATGTTCTATTTTGAAATGTTTTGCATTAATGGTCCTTTCACAAATATAACTTATTCTTCAAGGTTTTCCTTTTATGCATTAAAAACATTCAATGATTCTCAGTACTTCTAATTTATTTAAGTGAAACCGATTGGTCTTGCGTATTTATTATATTGAAATTTATAAAAGAAATATCTCCATCAAAAAATGTATATTTCGTAAAGTGAACGGACTATTAATGATTGAGTTTCCTGATGTTTAAATTATATATTTAATTTATATGTGATTTATATTAATACCGCGTTATACTCTCAAAAGTTCTAACAATTGTAGTCAAGCAATATATCGAAAGGTTACTTTTCAAACGAATTACACTAGTTGAGTTTTTTTAATAACCAGTACGATTTTACGTTCTTACTGGAGCGTGTACAATCTCCTGTTCATGATTTTCTTAATTCAATAAAATATTTACTTCAACTTTGAATATCATCCTGGATCTTAAGGGGATCCTGCAGCCGTATGATTTACCGACATTATCGTTTTTCGATGGATCTTTTAATTGGTTTTACAGAATTGCAAGTTTTTGGTCTAGAATTAAAGTACGCACAAAAATCTAGGGCAGAAAACGCGATTTTATATCAAAAACGCCAAAAAATTAAAAATGTTACTTATTTGGGCACATACGCAGCTGTCACCTGACGACAATATTTGCTTAATTCAAAAATTCTGCAGTTTATACATACATAATTTTTATCATCTGCCCTTGGGAAAACATGTAGGAATAATATCGTGCAAGTAGAAGTAAGATTCAATGCGTACAAAAAAAGATCCATCGAAAAATTATTTTAGTAATGCAAATACAGATGCAAATGACAAGAAGAGCAGCAACAGTAGTTGCCGGATCTTGCGAGAGATGGCGAGCAATCGAAAAAAGGACAAATGTCATTTCGTTAGACAAAGACAGATATAGGGAAAACAAAATTAGAAAGGTTGACATTATCGACATCGAGGAAGTTCGCCAGTCACTGCAGGATCCCCTTAAAGAAATATTTATTTTATTTTATTAATTATAAAACTTTAAAAGAGCTTGGGCAGTTCGTAGGTCAAAGGTCCGTCGCTATCTTAATTTGGAACAACCTCGCGCAATGGTTCTAACAGTTAAAAGTTAAATTGAGAGACGATATCGTGCGGTGTTGCAATACAATATTCCGATTTGTTGCCTCGGCGTCGTTAAAAATCACCCCCAAGCGCTATGATTCAATGTGCGGTGATGAAACAAAAGTTTATCTATTTATCTATTTATATCTCTTCAATTACCGAGACATTAAGTATTCTTTGACGCAGATATCGCGTGTATATTGCTGGCAGTTCTCAATTTGTATATCGTTTCCAGGATGAATAAAATATTTCTTTCATTAAAGTTAATGTTAGTTTTGTCGTATATAAATATTCATTTAATTTGTTTAAATAAGTACTTAAATTAAGAAAATGTATGCATTTAATTTAAGTAAATATGTCATTGGTACCCACCAAATAAATAATTTTCTTGAATAAAGTAATATTTTTTTGGATCAAAATATTTTTTATCAAAATATTTTTTTTCTCAGTGTACTAATTTGACGTCTTATTAATTTATTTCTTTTTACTTTACTAACACTTACATCGTTATATTTTGCTGACAACGCACTAAGCATTTAAGTCGCTTTTGTTCTTTACTTTTATAGTTCCTTTGTTATTTATAATACTTAAGCCATCGTGATACAAAAACGAAAATCTTTTCCTGCGTAGTCTTCGGTTTCTGACTTGCGGGAACATTGTCACGAATTTCCTATCGAATGCTTGTGTAAGAGTTCATCTGAAGGGCGTCCGAATCTGGACCGAAACGTTGTGATTTTTTATGAATAAATATGCCAGTTATAGTCAACTGAAGTTTGTGATTCTGTTTGTTATTTTATATCTTTCATCATTTATATATTTCATATATTTTTAATATTTAATAACCGTTTTAAACAGCTGATAAATACAATAATCTATCATGATATAATCGGAATAAAATAGTAATTTATAATCCTATTCTGTATCGCTTACTTTAAGTAAATAAATCGTACGAGATTTGCTATTTGCTAAAATAGCTGGCACTAGGATTTGCGAGTCTAATTAATCTCTAAAATAAATTATTAAAATATTATACAATTGTGGGATATATTTTAAATGTATATGTATTTTATCTTCGACATTTTTTAGAAAATATATACTATTATAAACTTTTTTATTTTTTAAATATTTTAAGAGCGTGAAAGAATTATGTTGATCATAATTTATGTATGAATGTTTCAAGGAAACTAAATTTTATACCTATCAGAAAATAATAGATTATATTATATTCTTATCCATAATAAGAAAAATTATTCATATTATAAAATTGTAATTGAATAATTAATTTTCATCTCATAATAGCTTTATTAAATCGATACTTTTTGACAGTCGTTTAATATTAAGCTTAAACGCAAATTGCTCGTCAGCATAATCTTATTATCCGATTAAACAAGAATTTAATCGGCTGACGTGATTTATTATTATCAAGTATAAAACGAGGCATTATAATTTTTTGACAATAAATCCGAAATTCCTTTAAGAAAAAGATAATATTAGTGATAATAATTTTAAGCATATATTATGCATAAAAAAGAAACAGAATAATGTACGAAACTTTTTCGATTATTATATAACGTATATATGGTACACAAAATATATAACATTCTTGTTCCGGTATGCGATGTAAGTCGTAAGATTTTAATCGGCAAACATCTTCGCCACAAGTGTTAAAATAAAAGCTTGGCCAAAGGAATGATGCCTATCCAGGCGCATCTTCCTCTCGGCCACGAGGAATGGCTGTAATCCCCAGCAAAATGGCAGGTCGTAGAGACTCGCGCGATTAGCGTGCCAGTCCGGAGTGCCGGGCCAGAGGCAAGATAGTCTGATGGATAAACGAGAAGCTCGTTTGGACTTTTGACGACTTCGACCGAGTCCTCCAACTACACTGCAACTGCAGATCTTATCACGGCCGCCGCAGCTGTGATCCGCTCGCATTAGCGGATCCCGATTTTACGGGCGCCGCTCGTTCCGCCCGCCATCGATCCGCTCGCGAACCAGCTCGATAATTATGCTAATTACGCAAAAACCAGTCATCTTAAAGCAACGCCGAGGAATTATCAAGCCTCGTGACCGGTATCCTCGACTCACGGTGAAGTCTCGGAATGGTTAAAGACCTCTGACCTAATGTTTTGGTTGCAAAACCATAGCGCTCCGGAAGGTACTTCTTCCTCTTGAGAAATTAGCTTGTACGGAAATTAATTTCTTGTACCCTGACTTATACGTATGTGAATATCACATGTATGATTTTAAGTGCAAAAAGAAAAATATTATATCGTCAAATATTTTAATGTTCATCAACTTTATACAAAATCTAACTTTAGAAAATATAATTTATATTTAAAAGTTAAATAAATTTACAAGCATCAAAAACCAAGATAGACATTTCGGAGGTGTTATTAAAATCCAATCATTTCAAAATGTGAAACATTTTAGACACTTGAAAGTCTAAAGATTATTTTCAGAACTGTGTGTATAAAAGTTTCAAGTTAAAGAAGATAAATATTTTTACTTTTTGCTAATAGCTTGACATTTCATATGTGTTTCGAGCGCGGTAACGCGGCTATTTCGAATCGACTGCTTAAAGTAAATTGCAAACTTCAGCCAGATGTTACCCCTAAATTAATACAAGCATTAACCTCGTTTATTGCTAATTCCCTCGTTGCACCACTTCTGCTAAAATTACATCCTCTCATTCGATTAAGCAAACTCCGAAGTTATATCGAGTTAAAAATGTTGATTTACACTGGGGAACCGATTCAGCGTTAGAATGTTCTCCTAACTTTCTCGCACTAAGCGGCTTTGTCCTGCGTAAATTTAGCGAAATTGTTCAAATCCCTAATGCTGCATATAAAATTCCGATTCTGTCTATTATCTACGAAACCAAGCAGTACTAGAAGATTAGATAACTTAAACTAAAATATCTTTACGTTGCGGAAATGTTTCCGTATTCCATATTGAGCGATTATGAGACACGAAAAGAGTAACGGCAAGAAATCACAAGCCACGAGTGCTTTCGCGGGTGTTGGGTAAAACTAGTAACAACTTCATCGCGGTGTTATAACAAGCAGGATGCAATTAAAGTAATTACCCAACGCCTCGCACGTTCGTGTCGATGAATTATTCCCAGCGTGTACTAAGAAAAGAAAGCTATAGAAGAAGGTGGAAGGGACGGCCGAGTTCAACATATTTACGGACCATCAACGGTCAGGTCTTAATTGGCCAAATTATACTTGTATTCGTCTATTTCTCAGTCTGGCTTGCAATTAATTACATGAAACAATTGCTTCTATGCAGTTGCTTCTATGCAGTTGCTACGCATGTACGAGCAAATTGACTATTGTGTAAAAAATTATACGGAAAGTAAAAATATAAGTTTTAATCAATTTATGAATAAAAGCAAATGTGAATAATATATTGTAACTAAAAAAAAATATTTAACAACAAGAAAATCGTACAAATCTCGTTTAGCAGTCAATAAATACAGAATAAATTTAATTTTAATTTCTCAATTAGATCGAAATATTTTATCAATTTATAATACTGACAATAGACAATAAATCGATTTATGTAAATATTCGTCCAATTGTCTGAATATAAAATATTCAATACGTAATTCATGATAATATCCATTTATATTTCCGCGCAATGTAATCGCGCAACATTCGACAAATGCGATTCCCTTTCCGGTGTAACAGGCGGAAATGTGCAGGAAGCTGCGAGACTATCCGGAAGAAATTTATGTGCGCACCTGCGGCCCGCGTGCAGGCTTGTCATGGATCAATTAATGCACGTGCAATTAAGATCAAGCGAGGAGCATCCTTTCCGCGCTTCTCGCCCTCCTGCACCCGGTGCAGATCCTTCGTAAAATACACGAGCCTAATCGGTCGTTAATCGAACGTTTGCGCGAAGCAAAAGGAAAAGGTGCAATTATTCGCGTACGAGAACTGAAATTGCGCGATCGTGAACGAGAGAGGAAAAAACCGATAGCGTTGCGGAAGAAAAAGAGTCGAGGGAAGATTACGAGTGGATTTCCTCGTGATCAAGGAAATTCTCGAGCAATGGAGGAAATCAATTTAATATGATTTCTGCAAATGCAGTTATCTAAAGTCAATCATCAAATATTAGTACAAAATCAATAAAGAATTTTTTGAACAATTATCTTGTAACTGTTTTATAAAATAATAATTTATTATTATTATACTTAAAAGTAGCAAAAATTAAAAAACCCTTTTTTGTGATTTTGTGATTTACCAAGTATTTAATTAATAATAGGATATTAACTAATAAAGAATCAACTCTTCAATAAAAAATTTTCAGGCAATCGTAAATTTAAATTCCCAACACATATTAAACTCTTAATTAAAAACATTTAACAAAGAAAAATCATTTTATCTCATTAAAAATCCTTTACTGCTTTAACTGCTGAATTTCAACTGTTAACACAATTTTTTTATAGTTTTTAAATTATCCGCATGTACCACATTCGTTCTGTAATTCAAAGTTTCGATGTATCACGATACAAATAAGAGATAGAGCCAAGCATACCAAGAATGCTCACTAATTCCAGGACTTATAACTTCCCGTCGTTATCCAACAAGTGCAATATCGAACTCGAGAAATGATGCATGATGTAGAAGGAAGAAAAAGAAAACGATGTAAGAGGGCAAGAAAACAAATGCAACAAAATGCAGCACATAGGCAAAGAAAGGAAAAAAAGAAAGAAGTTTATACAGGGTGATTCGAAAATTGTGCAAATTGATACCATTAATGAATATAAAGACAATTCTTTCTTAATAACAATTTTCTACTTAAATTAAATTACTTACGTAATTAAAGAAATATTCGTTAATCTGAAGAAACTTTAAAAGCGAATTTTTACTAGCGACTCTAAAATATTTTTATAGGATCATCCTGTATACGCGTGTGCACGCGCGATTGTCGAGGGGAATGCGCGGCTTTCGCAGAAAAGAGGAATTGATCCTTCATATATGTAAGACCCCGAAGGAATAGAACCCGTCTATCTCCCGATTCCCAACATTTTCATTTCTCGAGGAGCCGCGAGAAAGAAACGAGAGTGTACGAGGACGAAAACAAAAATAATGTAGATGAAAAACACGTACACTGGACGTAGAATGGATGGCGGAAAAAATACAGAACCAAAAGGTGCTTCGCGGTACCATCGGCCGTCGAGGATGCAGGGCTGCTTACTTTCTCTCTCTTTCTCCTTTTCTCTCTTTCTTTCTTTTGCAGTAGATTTACAGGATGACGAGAGATGCCCTGAGGACACGCGAGCGGTGCGAGGAGTACTGGGAAGGACGACTTGGCAGGAAAGAAAAAAGGATCTTCTAAACCGTGTTCGTGCTAAAGTACTCGGCTTGCAATCTCCAACTCGCAACGAGCCGCTCTCGGGTTCCGGAAAAAAGTGCGAACGTTTAACCCAGTTTTCCACGGGTAAAATTAACGTCTCGCTTTAATGCCGAACTTTAAGTATTTCACCGCCCGTGCGGGCGAGATATATGGGATTGCCTACCCGGGAAATAGGTAATGATTCTTTTCATGAAAAATCTCGAGCGCGCAAAAGTTCATTTTCAAGTAACAGATATTACCCATATTAAGTATAAGATAAATGTGATGTTTTAAGCTATTTCGGAATAATATACGTTTGACTGTACGTGCTCGCTATGTTCATTAATCCAAAAAGTTTTAATTTTCTCCTTTTGTTCTTTCTTTCACTTTTTTCTTTTCTTCTATTTTCTTCTCCTATATTCATCTCTTATTCCTTTCTTTTTCCATTTATTCCTCCGTCTTCTTAATCGCTTTCCTTTCGGAATAACGGCATATCATCTTTGATCCGACTTCTCGACAGAGTTATCACGAAGGGACTCGAAGTCGATACGGGCACATAGGTAGACGTTGCCCAGCATAGGGCAACTAACAGAGCCTCGTAGTATTAAGTCATTACGTTCGAGTCCGGTCCTAATAATACCCTTCGAGCTGAGCGAGTGAGCGAAGCAAGCGAAGTCCCGTCCATCCATCCAGCCGTCCGCCACGACGCGCCGTATCCTCGGTTCTTGCAGAGGTTCTCACAGTGATCAACAACCTCCGTCATCGCGGTGATCTTTTCGAGGTCGAATGCAACTCCGACGTTATCATTTGCAGATTTAATACCTCATTGTAAACAGCAAGTTTACTTCGACTCTTAAATATCGACTAATAATACATCATCAACAAACAAATTTTCTTTCATGTCTACATCTACCTACATTTCCAATTAAGTGGAAGTCTATGAAATGCGAGTTTAATTAGATTTAATCGCTTTTGCAGCAGTTAAAATTACCCTAGTCAAATACGTTACCGATTTCTCAGCGCTATTGCTTTTCTGACGGCGCGGACACCGTTATGTTTTGACACCAAATTTTCTTTTTTTAGATTACTGTACCAAAAGGTTACAAAGTTGTAATGTCAGCACTGTTACAAGCAACACGCAATGAAGGAAACGTAACAGAATATAAATTTCTTCAAAATATTCCCTTACCATCATATGCGGTAGTTATTGC
>NW_020222780.1:0-5360 GCF_003070985.1 Temnothorax curvispinosus
CGGCTGCTGCTGCTGCGACTCATCACTTTCAGTTTCACTTTTAATATATTCATTTGTCGTCCATTTTGGATATTCCTGTAACCATTGTTTGTATCCTCCGTTCAAAATCTTAATTTTATTATGGTTTATCCCGGGGTCATCTTTCTCAAAAAATTCCTTCAACATTTTCACATGAACACAGTGTGCCAGAGTCTGTGGCGTAGTATTCCAGTCTAGCAAGACTAAAATGTCTACGTCTCTTGCCGGTCGATTAAGAAAACATTTTCTAAAGTGACAACCCAGTAACCTACAAACAAAAACCACCATAAAAAATTAATATAAATTAAGAGAGACCCGATAGAATTGAAAGATAAAAAATCATAAGGTCGCAGGAAAATGCCTCGCTTACCCTTCCTTGATTTCATCTTGGGGAATATTTATAATCCTTTGTATCTTTGAACATTCATAATGGGCCTTCGGCCTAGTATCAATGACCAAAAATTTACTACGTATCTTTTGTATCTCCGGCAGAGAGAAACCTGAGAGAGGCCATCCCGGCCTTTTTCGTGTGTTGCTGTGTTGCATTTTCCGACGCGCCGCCTGAGAAAGTGCAACTAACGACTCTTTCCAGACACCTGAGAATCCAACTTTTACTTCTAAACCATCTGTTATCGTTTGGTTCTCCGGGGGTTGTAACTTGGCCGCGGCTCCTGGTAATAAAGTACTAAATATGGAGCCGAAGTCTCTATTAACCTGATAAAATATAAAATTGATATATTTCGGACTTGGTAGATTTATACGTATACAATTATACATATATGTGAAACAAATTTTTCAAAGAATGATTACCCGTTTCCAAGCTACAAGTAAGGTTTCTTTTTTCTTTTCATCCAAGTGCTTAATCGTCTCGAGAATTTTATTCTTATCATTCTCGACTATTCTTTTCTTTTTTAACGTGTCATTATATTGTTCTTCTTCTTTATCAAGAAGATTGATTGCCCGCGTATTTATATTGCGACTTAATTTTTCACGCATTTCTTGTAGATAATGTACCTTGTGTTCCATTTCCTCCGGTTTATTAACTTCAAAATCATATATACCACCTAAAAGCATACAACACACACATGATATATCACATAATCGAGCAATGTTTACTTCTGTAAATACCTTTTTTTCCAAAGTAAGATTTCTCTTGCTCGATCCACTCATATTTTCTTGTGAGTTCCAAAACTTTTTGCTTACATTCCGCCGCACTTTTTTTTATATCATTAATTTCATGATTCAATTTTTTAATGTCCAATTCCTGATCTTTATTTTGTTTAATAATATCTTCCTTTTTCGCTGTCAACCTTTGTATATCTTTATTCTGCTGATTAATAATGTCTTTTTGCTTTTTAACATTATTCTGCAATTCTGTAACTCGAGCTTTGATTTCTTCCAATTCTCGCCGAAGAGCTTCTCCTTTTTCTTCAAACATATTGCTTTCCTCATTTGCCTGAAGCAATTGTTTATTACCATTTTCAATGCTTTTCTTGAATTCTTTTATTTCCAATTCGAGCGTTTCCGACTCTTGTTCTCTCTTTTGCCATTCCTTGCGACTTTGTTCCGCTTTTTTCTTTAAGATATTCAATTGATTCTCAGCGTCCTTTAACTGTCTTTCATGAATATTTACTGCATCCTTTAATTGAATTTCTACGTCTTTTGCACGTTTTGCACTTTCCTTTTCTAAATTCTTTGCTGCAGCCATTCGTTGTGTAAGCTCTTCAATAGCTGCATTCAGAGAATCCACCTGAAAATAAATATATATACATATATATATTGTACAAAGAAGAGTTTAAAGTTAGACATCTAGTTTACCTATATGAGCAAAAATTTCTTGCTTATTCTCATGTTGCTTGTATTTAAATATGATTATCAATTTATACTTATATAAATGCACATACAAAACATTTACAGATTACATATGTGTATGCGTACCTCTTCCTTGATTTTATGGTAACTCGTTTGTTGCAATTTTTGTCGTATCATACTAATTTCATAAGTCAACAGATCATGTTTCTGTTTCAACGATGCATACTTTTCCGCGGTTTGTACAATATTTGATAAAGCAGTTTCTATGTCTCTCAATAGCTGTTCTTTGTGATTCAGTTCATTCCGAATTTCTTTCAATTCTTCCAGTTTCAATAGAACTGATCCAGATTGTGCTGGAGCACCGCCGGACAACGTACCAACTGGATCAAAAAGATCGCCTTCTAAAGTAACGCACTTCTTCATAATCCTTTCGTGGAAAGCTATTTTCTTGGCAGTTTCCATATCTTTGCATACAAATATTTGACCGAATATCCAGGTCATTGCCGGCCTAATCTCATCTGGAAAATCTATAAGAGACAAAGCGGGTTGAACGTTCTCTTTCCCAACCAATCTTTCTGCCAAACTGATTGTTTGTTGATCCATAAATTTACCAGCGACTCGATTGAGTGGAATAATCGTAACTCGTTGCTGTAATTGCCCATGTTGGAGAATTTTCTTGCTGGTGGTATCAGTGTCAACTATCACATTATAAAGCTGGAACATAATTACATTCAAAGATTTAATATTAATGAATTAAAATTTTTCATGAAAATAAAGTATAAATTATAGAAAGTTTTACCTTTCCACCCGCGGCAACTTCCAAGGCGTACGCAGCTTTTTTATCTTTCACCGTAATCAATTTGCATACGACACCTTTTACAGATTTTGCATTAAAATTAGGTTCAGGATTCTGAAACTGGAACCTCGTGCGAGGATATCTTGACTCAAACTGATCTAGTTTCTCACGCAATGGCTTCATTTCTGCGAGCAAGTTACTTCTTTGCTTTTTCAAGTCTTCCGAATAACCATCCTTGTAATTCAACTTTTGCATTTCATTCTCCAAGCACTTCAATTCTTTCTCTTTCTTTTCCGAATCCGTGTCACATTTCTTATATTCATTCTCGGTACTATACATGTCTTTCTGTTTTTTATTCAACTGTTGCCTATTGTGATTTAGCGTCATCTCACATTGTTTAAGCTCGGTTTGCGCTTGCGTCACACTTTGCTTGGCATTTATCAGTTGTTGTTCCAATGTTGCATTTTCACCGTCTTCACTCTCCAGCAGACCCGCACTAACCTTCTGATATTTCTCTTGTGCATCTAATAGAGCCTCGACATCTTTCCGACACATTTCTTTCAAATTATGAAAAAGCCCTCCAACTTTCTCCAATTCCTTCTCCTTTAAGATGAGTGCATTGTTTTCTTCTGTTATATTAATCTGTATTTGTTCCAATGTTTTTTTCAGAGTTTTAATATTTTCCTTATTACTGTTTACTTCAGCTGATAATTTATATTGCTTCTTCTCATATTCTTGCAGCTCTTTCTCTAAAGATTCCAACACGCTACCTTTTTCCTGTTAAGAGATTATTTAATAGATATTAAATAGTAATATTTTAAATATTATCTATACTAATTGGAAATTCAATACTATTATTGAAGATTATATTATTATGTATAATAGTGTCATATTTTTTTTTTTTGTTATCAAAATAATATGCTAGATAAATATAATGAAAATTTAATACATCTAATGATGCACGATGCATATCAATAGATACAAGTTGAAGACATATTCTTTTAGTCTTGTCAGGCATATTGAACGCATATTGTTGGAAATACATAATATATAAAGTTATAAGTTGTCTATGTTACAGAGTTACTAAAGAAATAAAACAAAAAACAAGAAACCATACCGCTTCCTTTTTAATCAGCAATTCGGCATACTTGGCTTCTATATTCTTGATCTCTTCTTCGCCAGCAGCTATGCTCTCTAATTTTGAATCTATCTTGCTTTGTACAATCTTGACATTTTCTTCTATCTTCTGACTATTATTGAAAGCAGCAACATACTTCCACGCAAGATAAATTCGTTTGCTGTGTTCAAGTTCTCTTTCTATTCCTTGAAATTCTACGTATCTCGTTCTCTCTTCTTTCAATTTGTTCAACTTTGGACTAATGTCTTCTTTCAAAATCTAAAATACAGCGAATAGAATATCAGGAAATCAAGATATCAAGATACAAGTACCAAACATGGTATCAACAAAAAATATATACAGTATTTATTTCTTTTAATTTATTATCCTTTTTTTCTATGGTGTTTAGCGCCAATTGCTTCTTCTTCTCGTACATTTTTGTCCCTGCTGCTTCTTCGAGCATAGACAAAATCTCCACCGGTTTCATATTCAATACTTTCGTTATTCTACCTTGCATGATTAAAAAGTGTGGATTGTTCACATTTAATTGAATGGAACAGAACAGATCTGTAACCCGTTTATTTGGTACATTCGTCCCGTTGATCATGTACTTGTTTTTACCGCCGATCACCATCCTGTCTCGTGATCACAATCTCTTCGTGTTGCTCATAACCCATGGGAGACGATTCTCTGTCACGATTGTCAAAAGTTATCGTAACGCTGGCCTTCTTTATCCCTGCTTGGCCTGACTTGTAGACCAAATCTTGCAAGGAAGTGGCACGTACCTGTATTAAATAGACACAATGTTGTTAGTTACATAATTTAGTAGATTAATTTGAAGTAAGTCTCTCATGAACTGTAAAATGCACGCGTGCGATAGACAAACAAAATTCACCTGGCTGAGATTCGCAATTCCCAAAACGAAGCATATCGCGTCCAGAATGTTCGACTTTCCGCTGCCGTTGAATCCCGTAATCGCATTGAATTCCTTATCGAAACCATTTATTTCGATTCGTTTGCCATAAGATTTGAATCCTTCCAGTACCATCGATCTGATATACATGTTAAATCAGTAGTAAGATAACACGTCACGGTAACAATGGATTGGGTTTTGATATCAACGAAGATACAATTCAACAGTTCCCTCCGATTTAAACGCTTTCAAACCGATGACCTAACCTAACCGATGCCTCGCAGGAAGCCAACTGATATATTCGATCTGCACTAGGGAGTTCTCCAGTTTCATTTCGTTTTCGTTCAAGTCCCATGAAGCCTGCGGGAATATAATTGTACCAAATAAACGGGTTTACAGAATATAATTTCAGAATTATACTAAAGAAAGAATTGTACCAAATAAACGGGTTTACAGATTATAATTTCAGAATTATACCAAAGAAAGAATTGTACCAAATAAACGGGTTTACAGAATATAATTTCAGAATTATACCAAAGAAAGAATTGTACCAAATAAACGGGTTTACAGAATATAATTTCAGAATTATACCAAAGAAAGAATTGTACCAAATAAACGGGTTTACAGAATATAATTTCAGAATTATACCAAAGAAAGAATTGTACCAAATAAACGGGTTTACAGAATATAATTTCAGAATTATA
>NW_020222781.1:0-1262 GCF_003070985.1 Temnothorax curvispinosus
TACTAACATTGAAATACTCATCAGTAATTCAACACAAGTATTTATTATACAAGTATTTTTCACCTAGTATTAAATGCTTTCTCATCAGAAATTTAATACTAAGTATTCAATATTCGTCCTGTATTAAATACTACTTTCATAAATTACTGACTAGTAATAAAATACTGTGCAATACTTGGATCACAGTGATTCAAGTACTAATAAATACTTAATTTTAGTAATATTAATACACAAAATAAGTATTTATTACTAACCAGCTAGTAATACTTTTTTGTAAGGGATATACTTTAATTATCTAAAATATGGAGCGCTGTGAACATCTTAATGTTTATTTTATTTATATTTTTCGAACTGCAGACAGTGCAGACTAATATAATTAAGTACTAGTATAAGTTATTTAGATCCCGTTAATACACACTTGACAAAACGAATGTAAGTGCGATAGTTAGCGCACTTTGTAGTGTTGCATGCTATGTTGCACGCTATATTTGCATTGAAACTATTATTTTCGAAATTTTTTTCTGATCTAAATATCAAGAGTGATAATCGTTGCATATTATCAGACAGACGACATAAATAATACAAAATTATAATTTCAATGCACCTATAAGTTTAATAAATTCTTTGACGTCAATAATTTCAATTGTTAAATAAAACATTTTTTTCTACATAAATTAGGAAATTTATACCCAGTAAGCAAGGAACATTAAATTAACGTTTAGAAATATTGACTTTATGTGTATTTTTTAAACGTTTTTTAATAATATTATATACATATTTGAAAAATATTATTTTGTAATATGATTTTTCTGAATGTTGTTAAAATATTTTAAAAACGTTACAGAAAATATTTTTCAAATGTTACTCTGACATTTATTTGAGATCAATGCAACAGTTCAAAATTCCTTGTAATTTGAACTTAAATAACGTTGGTAGTATATTAATTTTCTGTTGTTAAAATGTTATTGTTTTGTATTGTGCGCAACGCTCATCGCGACAGCCATGATGCGTACATTATCCTACGTACGATGCGTGAGTGCGTATACACGCGTGTGGATCGAGCAGTGCGGAATGCTCTTTATTAATTTACAATATATTTATATATAAGTAAGTAACTATTATATTCTAAAAGTTGTATGTTAATAATAAGAACTCAATTAACCATACGTGCTATGAATAGTAGCTGATATGATGATCTATAACCTGTAATTTAGGTTAACTACAAATAACGTTCTTTGGGTATTGGTAGAAGCTATATAGTG
>NW_020222782.1:0-3091 GCF_003070985.1 Temnothorax curvispinosus
GCATGTTTTGACGAAGATCGCGTAGCTCGGCAGCAGTGTACATGTCTCATATGCCCGACATCGCTGGTTTGAGTCTGCATGAGAACATTTTCTTATATCAAAATACAATTCTTACATAAAAAAATTGTATCGCATGGTTTATGCAATAAATATTCAAAATGTGTAAACCCTGTGATATACTTATTTTACGTAAAAATAGTAATTTGATCTAAAAAAAATATTGACACATCGAAACTTGAACTAGCGAACTCGGACATGAGTCAGGTACGCTGTCGCCGAGCCACGCGATCTTCGATCAAACGTATTACAAGAATTACTTCTAAGTGCTTGGGAATCTTTAACTTCGATTTTTGTGGAAAATGTTTGACAAGTGTGCTTTCTTTTTTCGGTCAATGACGGTTTGTATCGAGGGCTATCTATATAAACAGTACTATTAAAATCGATCAGATCACCATCCTGAACTCCCTTGTGTCAGCGATAAAATAAAACATTTTAGTACGTAATTTAGTGAAACATACTTTAGTGTCCACAACTTTTCCGTATTGCCATTGTTATTTGCAACTAGAAACAAAGGTCCTTGCGAATTTTATATATAATCACAGGTGATGATTATACATATACTATTATGTACTATTATATACAGATTTGCCGGAGAAATGAGCATAGGAAAATTTTTAATTTGACAATTTTTAATGTTATTCATAATAATAAAAGATCATTTACATAACAACACTTAATATTACGCTTCATGTTTTTGATAATATGCTCTCATTAGTTTCGTCGATAATCTATTTTATCAGATTCTGTGTTTACTCGTCATGCGATACTCTGTTAGAGCGAAAAGGAGGGAAGGATATTCTCTCGCTCGCACGACGCGACGAACTTAGCCGAGCGCGCGTCGTCACACGGAGACAGAGCATGCCTGTGTGCATAAGTGGAGGGGGATGTGCTCAGCTCGGAATCGCACCATCTTATCATGCGATACTCTGTAAGAGTCGTGCGACAAAGTTCTTATTCCTACCGCGGCTACCGCGACAACCGTGTCGCCACCGTCAACGCGGAGTTCTCGGCTGACCATCCAGGAGCCTTAAAATCTGTACATACCTACGTATAACAAAGAAATCAATGTCGAGTGTCGACAAGACAATGCGGCAGTTAAATTGTTTTTCTGAACGCGGCCAATGTTATTATTTAATATTAAAAATAATCGCAACAAATGTATTAAAATTGTTAACAAAATAACATGCGTAAACTTAAAACATATATATGCATATATGTATACAGAGTGAGTTGTTACATGAAAAATTACTTACCTCAGATACTGAATGAATAACAATATATGATTCTCAAATCCTTGATATTCCTGAACCTCCTGAATATTCCGTAATAGCTTGAAAAATTACGGAAGTAAGGAAAACACGTCCGTACGGGTTCACGTTATCGCAGAAAAGAACAACAATGCGCAGCGAAAAACAAAATAGCCGCGCTGGCCGTTGGGAGGAGACTTTCTCTTATTATGGCGGATTTACACTGCACGAACTTCTCCATTAAGGCGGCATAAGGTGTACCCAGCACAGTCGACCAATCAGAATTAGATCGCGTTTTCAGCTTGCCAATTGGCAATGTGAGCTATCACATCCCGTCTGGCCGCGCTTGCGTTGATTGCGCGCGCCAAAATATAGTAAGGTTATTATTAAAAAATGTTATTACTTCAGTTAATTAATTATAAAAATAATTATAATTAATCCTTAAAGTGCATACATAGGTTTACGGTGTCCGAGCTATAAAGTGATATATCTGTTTGTAACAATAAAACTTGCAAGCCTGTCGGAAGATATTAAATAACAATATTTATCAAAATAATGACTAAAATTGTCAATTATAATGTAGACAGATGTTTCATGAATTTTTTTAGATTTTGTAAAGTATACTTTAAAAAATAATAATAAACTGAAACTGGGCTATCTTTCGGATTTAGGAGAAATTAAATTAAATTAAATTAAATTTGAAATTGGTCGTCAAGCTTCGTTTCAAAGGATTTCCAAGTGATTTATGTAGTAGTTAGCATCCCTTATATGCATCTATGTTGGTCTTGTTCAGAAATTAAATTTGAAATTGGTCGTCAAGCTAGGGAAATTTTTTTTTTAATTTTTTTTTTTTTTTTTTTTTTTTTTAATTTTTTATACTTCAACAAGCGGCGCTTTTATTAAAAAAAAAAACTCCCAAGCTCCCCTAGCTTGACGACCAATTTCAAATTTAATTTAATTTAATTTAATTTAATTTCTGAACAGAAGGACAACTGTATCAGAAATGCCAAGAGCGAGCAATGGCACTGGAGAAAGAGCTCTACATGAAGTTTCTTATACTTCTAAATACAAAGAAGATTTAATTTCTCCATGTCTCCTCCGAAAGATAGCCCAGTTTCGCCGCACGAGCCCCAGTCGTGCGGGGGGTGGCAGTTTGGAATTAAAAATTCCTGTGGTCAGGTGGACTCGAACCCGGGTCCTCGGGATTACGAGTCTGGCGCTTTACCACAAGACCACACTGCCACCCTCTTGTACCTCACATACATTATATACACATATTACATGTATACAAATTACAATTTTTTATCGCTTCAACAAGCGTGAATCATATAAAAGAAAAATATATTAAAAAAGCATATATAATAAATATATATAAAAAAATAATAAAAAATATATAAAAAATATATATTAAAAAAGCATTTTGAAGCTCGAAGTTAAGTAGTTAGTTAGTTAGTTAGTTCAGCTTAAAGTATACTTTAAGGTATAGGAGAAAATAGCGTTGAACGTGATGACAAACCCACGTATGCACTTTGAAGATACCGAAAAAACGTATGAATATTAATTAAGGATTAAGTATTCTAGGTTTCCAATTAAAAAACTCTTTAATTGATCGACTGCAATTGGCTATCATCGCGTCATGACAATTCGACCAATTAAATTGCAAGATTAAATTGTCAAGACATTTCGACCATGGATTTTGGTCCTTCTAAATTGATGTAAATTTGACGCTATATATATATATATATATATATATATATATATATATATATATATCTTATTCGTAT
>NW_020222783.1:0-1344 GCF_003070985.1 Temnothorax curvispinosus
GATCCGAGCGACCGAAGGAATATAAATGCACCAGCGAATGATACATCGAATGGCGAGAAAGTAGAGACATCGTAACCACGGAGGCGCGGTCGGACTAGCCGACACATGGTGATAAATTGAAATCGCGAATTTGACAAATATGAGTTCTAAATAACATGGGATAAGCAATTAGACCATCGATGCATCGTTCGAACGGCATTGTCGGGTGGAGGCATGGACCGCGAGGGTGGAGAGATAACGGGCGACGCGTGGAATGAAACGTGCGAGAGTGAGAAAACAAAATCGATTAGAGAAAGTCAAATGAGAATTGTCGAATAAGTTAACAAACATGTATGACCGATAATTAATGATTGTTTAACCGTCGCGAACGAGACCACGACGCGGTAACATAGATGAATAAGTGAGCGAGCGTATAATTAAAACAATGTTAACGCAAGATTCCCTTTTCCCCGATAACATTTCGTGATTATGAATATTCGAGATAAATAAGTACGAAAGAAATGGAAAGATCGAGAAAACGGAATACTGCGTAGTGCGAAATCCATGTATTTGCGAAAGCTGTGAATAACATGTTTACATCAAATGAATGAGCCTATTGTACGCGGCAACACCTGCCTCGAACGAACAATAGACTCAGGAATGCGGAAGCGGCGAACGACACATCTGGCTGACAGGTGTGTGGAACATCTGGCCGATGGAGAAGCTCGATGGGGCGGAGCCACGACCAAGAGGGGATACAGCCGGAGTCGAGGAGCCGGAGCGAGATCCAGCGATCGAGGAAGTCGTCACTGGAGAGTCATAGCGTTAAAACGTCGGGAATTCCCCGTTCGCAAAGTGCGGCGGCGGACATAGTCATTTCTCGTTGCGATCGGAACTTAGACTCGGTGTCGAACGATCCCGCGGTAGACGCGTTAAAATCTTTTCACATCTTCACTATAATCTTGTACTATCTGGAATAGAATAAAATAGAGGATATTTTACTATTTGAAAACAGTAGTATTTGAACAATTATTCGAGTGCGGGTCAATACCTTATCCTGAATACTTACCTGATACTTACCTGATCCTGATACTTACCTGATCCATCATCGGCGATCCTACGACGCACGGGGAGATCCAACAAGCGTTCTAGCCACGGTCCGGGGCGAAGTCGTCAGTGCACAGCTGAGGCCGTCCAGAAAGAGAGTCCGGGAAGCTGAGTCCAGCAGGCGATCCAAGATCCGGCGGCACGGAAGAAACCTGAAACAGAGGATGAAGGGGTTGAGAGGAATCAGCGAGGTCGATGTAAAACAGGTGGGGCAAATCCGTCATTAATCCGTTAACTACCTTTCTCGGTTTGGGGGGT
>NW_020222784.1:0-12388 GCF_003070985.1 Temnothorax curvispinosus
ATAATATTCTGAAAAATTTTTTTTATCGATTTTGTAAATATATCATTGTATTTTGACATAAGTTTTTATATGTAGATAGTTATTAATTTAAGAGAATATGTAGAATGTCGATAGTCTTTCTAGTAATTTTAATATTTACAAGCATAAGTTACGATTTATTTTTAATATAATTATTCCAAGCACCTGCGTTTTTATCAAACTCAATGACATCCATGTTGAGACTAATATATGTTGCAATGTTTTTCCGGAAGAGGAATATATCTTAAGAGAGCAATTTCTTCCGTATATAAGTTTGCAAACTTTGCGATCGTTCTACGGAGTGTAGAGAACCCTGAATGTTACAAATGTCGATTCACACTTCAGCGACAACTACCAGATGCTATAGTTTCATAATGGAGTAGGCTGAAACGACTAACAGGCTATGACAGATGATAGGGCCGCAACTGTAAATGTTCCTTACATTTATGTGATTATAATAACAGTAGAGAAATCTAATAACATAGAGAATCGGTACTACATAATGTATCAAGTATATGATGCAAATTGATTTATTATTATAACAAACAGATCAACACAAATTTATTTAGTTATTAAATGAAAAATTATCTTAATTACAACAATCTTTAGAACTTTTAATTATTGTTATAAGTGACTTTCTATAACTGACTTTATTATAAGCTTAGCTGAAGCTGAATAATCTTTTGAGTTTTTCTGGTCTTCTTTAAATTCAGGAAATTATCGTGCGTCCCTGTTCTCTTTATACCCCAAGTTTATAGAGTTCATCTGAAATGTACGTCGTAAAATTATCGACAGTTTTTGCAGCAAATTTCTCGCTTGGACTTTAATGCTATCCTGTCGTATCATCCCTCTTTTCTGTCCAGGCAACGACGAGACATGCGCATTCTACGTATGGGGGTGTGCTACCGTCCTCCACCACCACAAAAATCCTCCGACTACCCATGCGCGCGGTGTCTATAGTATCCTGTGTATGTACAGTATCCTATGGTAACGCGACAGTGACAGGACTGACACTTGACCTTGACAGTTGCGTTGTCGCGCTCGGATGTACGCGAAACGGTTATTCGATGGCTTGTATCTTTCATCAAATATCTTTGTAGTTAAAATTACGCGAGTGGTGTGTCTGCTGATTGAAGGAAACGTGCTTAACATTACTATACAGATAACTTTGTAACATAGAACTCATAATAACCACATGCAACTCACGGATTAATAATGTTACGGATGCCTGTTCGCTCGCGGGATGAAGTATTTAGATAGAGAAAAGTAATATCACAGTTCTACGGTTTTTCTTATCTAGTAAGGGTAAGTGATTACGATGCACTATGACACGTTTACCTCTGAATGAGCGAAATATAAGACTAAAACACTTATGAATCTTGATGCACTGTGTCGAAACACATTAGCGGAATTAGTGAATAATACTTAATGCGTGCGTTTGACTTTCGCAGCACGAAGCGAGTCAAGGGAGAGAATCAATAAGCGGGAAAGGGGCAACAATGTATTCGATTCGATTTATGTAGTACGACATAATCGTGAAAACATTTTAACATCTTTGTACATCGTTATTTACGAGAATAACAAATGTTTTATACATTCAGAGTAGTGCAATAAATAACACAAAAGAAGAAATCAAAAAAGAAATAAATTCTTTTGTCGCATCGTTTTTCGTTTGGCGTTAAAGATATATTAATGTACTATTTAGGATTAAATATTCTAGATGCAAAATGTGGTAAACGTTATTTATATTTTTAATAATTAATATAAGTTTTAGAAGAATAAAACAGCCGAGATTTTTGTATTTGCAACTTTAAAGAATTTTGACGTTAGACTCACATCTTTACATGCTAATTCATTATTATGTATATTCAAGACAAGCAGCTGATTTTCTTTTTGTAACTTACCGCGACTAATAAAAATGCTTATAGAAAAACTAATGTACCAAATAATAGTAATGTAGTAAACCGAGTTGTAATAAAGTGAATGTACTTTCAACGATATTAAAATATCTGAAAAATAAATAGTGAAACCCGGGGCATAACGGGACCGCGGGGCATAATGGGGTATGGTCGAGATTATATAAATCTATGACTTCAAAAAGATATTAAAAAATTAAATAATTTATACGTCAAATATTTCTAGATATCATTAACAAACATATTACTTTTGATTTCTTTTGGTATTACGTAATAACTTTTATATTAATTTGCATATTAAATTCAATAATTTTTTTATTAATTAACATAATTTAGTTGATACTAAACAATTAATTAAATAACTTGATAAATTAATAACTTATTATTCTGTCAAATTAAGGATGAAAAAAAAACTCAAATAATTTTTCAGCTATTTTTTTGCATGCGCACATTAGTAAGCTAAACCAATATGTACATTAATAATAACATATAATAAAAGATTTCTACTATACGTTTAGATTTATGTAAATGATTGATTTATGTAAATGATGACTAATGATGGTCGAAATTTGCTCAATGATCTTTATTAAATATTAAGAATACGTAATACATAAAGAAAGATGTTACTAGAGCCTCATTTTTTGTTGGATCCAAGGAACGAAGGTATAGACATTAGTGTATACATCGGGATAACCAATGGCGCACGGTCTTACACCAGACACCAGACCGACAATGGTTCTGTCGCTATTTCGAAGCAGTCCGCTACCGCTGTCACCCTATAACAAAAAAATGGAGATTATTTATTGTTGTAAATGAAGATTAGTATCCCTTATATGAATGAGATTGATAATATCTTTCATGTTACGTTAAATCCAAAATTGGCAATTTATTTAAGACCGCAGAATTCCGGTAATTTAGCGTTATCATTTCTATAAACAGTTAAGATGATAAAGAAAGAAATAATTATATAAGAATCCTACTTTGAGAATTAATGTTATTTTAAATATGAATTAATTGTGATGTCAAATATTATCCTATACAAGATACGAGGAATGTAATATTGTAATGCGAATAATGTTCGGTATATAGCGTCGTGATTGAACAAAAGTTATTGCAAAATGTATTATGTTTACAGACGAAAAATATTAAATATAAAAAACACGCAACAATAAAATCAGATATGCGTTCGAGCATTCTGTTAAATGTAATGTAATGTTACGTACAGTGCACAATCCAGTTCCGTAGCTGATGAGGGTACAGAACTCGTTGTTATGAATGAGCATAGAGTTTCCATGATATTGCTGGCATTCTTGCGGAAGCATGGCGTTTGCGTACAATTTCTGCAAGTTTTTATGTATGGGTTTTCCGAGGCCCATAGCACCCCATGCTGCAATCGTAACGCCGTCATTCTCTGCTATATTCCTTCTTGGAAGCCCAATTTGCCGTACTTTTGGTCCAAATTGAATGGGTGAAGTCAGCTAAAAATATTTTATATTAATAAACTGGACTGTAGAAGTGTGATTAAAAAAGTACGTATTATTTTTATTATAATATAATAGTATATTGTAAAATTGTACCTTTATCAAACCGATGTCATAAGGGGCTCTACCCGAAGGGCTGTTGGGATTATAATTTTCATGGATCCAGAGTCTTTGCACTTTATAAGCCTTTCCACCTGAATTAAGGTAGGCCGAGCCAGCAACAACGGTCGTAGATTGCATTTTTTTGGAATCGCGAATTAGAGGCACCACGCAATGCGCGGCAGTTAGAATGTATTGTTTATCAATTATGCTACCGCCGCAAATGTGGTTGTTGTTGACCCTTATGGAGACGGAATGCGGATAGTCTTCTATGTTCGCTGGTATTCCATTCACCAACTGCTCTGGTTCATCGCCATAAACGGCTGCAAATGTATAATAAAGTAGTTTCAAACACCTCTCATACACACACAATGTATTAATAATTTTTTTCAAAAGTATTTTAATATATACAACACAATATGATAAATGCAATGAGAATATGGTGACGATTAAGCATGTTGTACAGTATGCAATTATGCAATTATATAATCTATATAGTTTTTATATATGAAAATGAAATATAATGTATAATGCTTTTACAAGGTAAATTAATTATAATATTAAAAAATCAAATTTAATTATATAGAGCTTATTAAATTGCCATAAAATACGTTATCAAGTTTTTGATATTTTACTTACCCACGATGGTCGCCAATGCGATCAGGATACACGATATTTGTTTCATTGCGTAGGTCTGCTTTTACACCGTGTCTCGCAAACTTTGGGAAACACAGTATTGGCCAATGCGTATGGCACAATTTATATACGTATCGAAATATGTACACAGCTGTGAATAATATTAATTATTCCATTTTTATTGCATTATAACGAGATTATCGTGGAAATCGAAGTTATGCGGTATTGAATTAAGAACGATATTAAAATGTTCATATCTTTATTCAATTCATGAGCAATCGTGCATTATGACTGATATTTGTAAGTTAAGCGAATAAAATGTTACATATTTTTATAAAAATAATCCAAGTTATCATACATCTAATAATAACATATTTTAACAGTAATAAAATATTATTGGTTTTACTTTGATGAAATCTCTCTATAGCATTGAAAGAAATGTATGGTTTAAATCACAATAATGCAACAACATTGTACATCATGTATTTGACAAGTTTTTCACAAGTAAATAAGACATGCATGTATCATATAATAATAAACTTTATCATATTTAGATTTAAATCTGGATTATATAAATATAAATAAATTACTTCTTGATATGAGTAAAATTAAATTTTTATCTGATTTTTATAGATTTCTGTTTTTCTCCATGTCCAGCAAAACCGATATATAATCACCATGTTCTTAACAACTAAAAATATAATATATTATAGAAAATGTATGAAAAATTAACTTAATTAATGACTTAATTAATTAACTATGTTTGATGTGCTTTATATATACATATATTATTAATTTATACAATGCACAGTTTAGCGATTAAATAATTTCAATTCCTGGAATTATAATCTAAAAATTAATAATATTTTTCACGTTTTAGCTATTAATTTATGCATTTTATTTGTGTAAAAGAATATTTTTTATTCATTTTATTTCACATTTTTACTTTAAATATTTTTATTTATTGTACAAAATGTTACGTAACACCTGACCAAAGTAGTCATATACAAAATTATATTAGAGTATTAGACTATACATCTATTAAATAGACCAAGTATCTTCATTAGCACTATATAATTTATATTTTATGTGTAAGTTAACCAAGGAAATAACGTACTTGTGCGATCAAAATTTGTCTTACAGCGTAATAAAGACATGTGTATACAAATGTATTGACATCAGATACCGTCATAATGAAAGTTAAACGAGACACTGTCGTCACTAACAGATCTCAACCTTGAGTCACCATCTAAACAAATGAATGATAAATAGAATAGAAGTATTTAATTTTTGGAATTTGAGTGAAGAACAGTCATCAGTGTTAAATACACAAGTTAAGATATTAATAATATATTAATGGTATCAATTATAATTTATGATATACTTGCAAGATACTTGCAAGATAAATATTATAAAAATCTATTAGAAAAATATATGTAAAAAAAACGGACTAAAAGATTTACACATTTATGTATACACAATGTAATTACCTATATAATACACATATTTGCAATAAAAGTAATAAGACGATTTATTTGCTAAAAAATATAATTAAATTGAAATTAAATTATTAAAAAAAAATCAATGTTTAAGAAATAATTTATATTGCATATGTCCAACTATATTATTTTCTTAAAATTTGTTTGTTTCTTATATATAGAATCAATTTGTTTGGAAGAAAAAATACGATTTCTTTCATTCATTAGTTTTGTTTGTTTTGAAAATTTTTAAACTGATCTTGTTATGCCGTATTATTGATTTATCACTAAAGTGTCATTCAACTTCGAAAACAAAACTTAAAGTACGAAACAGGTGTCCGTTTTATAGCCATGTGTTAACATATACATCCGTGGACAGCGATTTGTCCCATATTTGACTAGTGAAGTAACTCTGAAAGATGCCCACTCTGTTTCTTCTAATAAATGGTTATATTTAATTATTTAATTAAAATAAAATTTAATTGATATTAAAGATTTAACCAAATAACTTGATAATAAATTAATAATTTATTATTTTGTCGAAATAAACATGTAAAAAAAAAACTCAAGTATCAGCTGTTTTTTGCACGCACATATAATATTGAGAATTTAGTAAGAGCTACACAAATAATGTACTTTAATAATAATATATACATATAATAAAAGATATATTTGCTCAATAATCTTTATTAAATATTAAGAATAGGATACATGAAGAAAAATGTTAGTAGTTCATTTTTCCTTCGATCCAAGAAAGATAGGAATAAACATTGGTGTATACATCTGGATAACCCCTGGCGCACGGTCTTCCACCAGACACCAGACCGATAATTGTTCTGTCGCTGTTTCGAATCAGTCCGCTACCGCTGTCACCCTGCAACAGAAAAATGGAAACCATTACCGTACTGTTCCTTATATGAGTTTGACAATATCTTACGCGTTATGCTGAATAAAAAATCATTATTTAAGATGGCAGAATTCCAATAATTTAGCGTTATTATTGTTATAAATTATTAAGATGATAAAAAGAAAAATGAGGGATATAAAAATTCTACTTTGAGAATGCTTATTACAGCTAGATATAACTATGATATAAAATGTTATCGTGCTACATACATTGCACAATCCAGTTCCATAAGTGATGAGGGTACAGAACTCGTCCTTGTGAATGTTCATTAAGAATTTGTGATAAGCCTGGCACGTATCCGGAAGCATTGCTTTCGCGTTCAACTTCTGCAAGTTGTTATGTACAGGTTTTCTGAAGCCCCTAGAACCCCAGGCTGCAATCGTGACGTCATCATCCTTTTCTATAGTCGTCGTTGGGAGCTTAATTGGCTGTTGTGTTGGACCAAACTCAATGGGTGAAGCCAACTAAAAGTAATTTATACTAATGAACCAAACAGTGAGAATGATTAAAGCGTGCTTCATTTATTTGACGTCTGTATATCATTACTTTTGTCACTAATATATCGGAAAGTATACTAAACATGCATATCACAAATGCGTTATAAGCTAATATATTATAACATGTATGTATTTTTTGATTTCAAGGTTGCTTACTTTATTTTAAGATTGTACCTTTATCAAACCGATGTCATAATTGCCTCTACTGGCGCGAGGATTATAATCATCGTGATACCACAGTTTTTCCACCTTATGACTCTGTCCACCTTCATTGAGGTAGGTTGTGCCAGTAACAACGGTCACAGATTTCCTTAGACGGGAGTCCTGAATTAGAGGCGCTACGCAATGCCCGGCAGTTAGAATGTGCTGTTTGTCAATTATGCTACCGCCGCAAAAGTGGGTGTTGTCGACCCTTATGGAGACACAATGCGGATAGTCTTCTATGTTCGCGGGTATTCCATTTACTAACTTGTCTGGTTCATCGCCATAAGCACCTGTAAACGTATAGTAAAATTAATTGTAAGTGCATATCAAAACGTTATTACCCTCATTATCAATCAGAATTATTTGCATTTGATTATCATGTTACTTATCTAAAAAAGAAATTCTTGCGAATTGTATATTTAATATATCTATATTCAATTTTATATGTTTTATGACATAAGAGAAAGTAAAATAATACAGCCACACAAAAAAAATTATTTTTTGGCCTGGGGGTCAGACCATGTTTATTATATGTTTTTGGGGTCGCTGAAACCGAATCCGAAGTCCATTTTACCCCATCACGTCAGGTTTTTAACATAACTTGGAGCAAATATAACAAAAGACGTGATAATCTGAATCACAGTTATGTGATTGCGAGACGACTTCGCCCTTTTTTCTTGTAGTAGTATTCAACTCTACATTAGCCAAGTCACCAACCAATGTAGAGCTGCGGTCGCATGATGACGACGCCTGCGGGCCCGCAATCTCACCCTGACCAGCCGTCGATTCTGGGTATCCGAATCCTTGTCTCGTTAAACGTTTTCCACCTGTGCCTGCCATGACGCCGTAATCCAGGGACTCAGCCGGATAACGGAATTGCTCCGTTGCCCGCCGTCACCACGTGGAGGTGCCCTGGATGCAGACACAGGCGAGACACTGATGTCAAAAACCTGACGTGATGGGGTAAAATGGACTTCGGATTCGGTTTCAGCGACCCCAAAAACATATACGAAACATGGCCTGACTCCCAGGCCAGAAAATAATTTTTTTTGTGTGGCTGTGTAATTTTTGTTTCTATTTTTATACAAAATTTAAAACCAATAGGGTAGAGCTAATAAATGTATAAGTACAATAGAAATAATAAAAAAATGCGATAAAAAATAATAAAATCGATAAAAAAGTACAATAGAAATATGGTGAAGCATATTGTACAGTAATGCAATTACACAATTATGTATTTTATATGCAATTTATAGTTTTATACATGCAATATTAAAAATTAAAATATAATGTACAATGCTTTTATAAGATATTATTTATAAGATAAATTAAGTATTAAAAACAAAATTTAATTATATAGAACTTGTTTTAAATTGTCACACAAATTGTTATCGACACAAGTTCCCGATGTGTGACTTACCTACGATCGCCAATGCGATGAGGATACACGCTAACTGCTTCATTTCGTAGATCTGCTTTCACACTGTGCCTGGCAAATTTTTCGAAGCAAATGGTAATGCGTATGGTACAATTTATATACCTACGCGCGTATCAACAAATGTACACAGCTGTGAATAGCATTAGTGTGCCATTCAATTGTTATCGCTGACAAGATCATTAGTACAGAGATCGTAATTAAATAATATTGAATTAAGAATGATATTAAGATACTAGAACTTATCATATCTTTATTTACTTCATGAGCAATCGTGTGTTATTACCGATATTTGTAACGTTAAGTGAATAAAATATTGTAATTTTTATAATTTACATATTTACGTGTACACAGTCTATAACTATATAATCGATACGCACATCTTTGCAATAAGTAATGAAACGATTTATTTACCAAAAAATACAATTAAATGGAAATTAATTATTACAAAAATCAAATTTAAGAAATAATTTATATTGTAAATATACTTTCAACTATTTTATCGTTTTAAAATTTCCGGTAAAAAATTTTTCAAAAGATATATATAAATATACAAATTACGTCCATATATGTATATCCCGAAACATTCATGTTGACGGCTACAGAGAGACGTCTGTTTTTCACACGACGCAACCATAGACATCACAATATACATTTGTGCTTATAGATTATTGAAATGGTAAAACTGCAGGGTTTAACTCAACCATTCAACAAGCTCACGCACCCTCCATAAATATACCCTTTGCATAATAAGAAATAAGCAGCTCGAATGCGAATGGAAAATACAGACACTATAGGCACAGGGCCGCATATGAAGTATATAACAAACTTAAGAATGTTCACGCAGTAGGCTTGAAAATACAATTAAATTATATACATTTTTGCTAATTAAAACTTAAATCTACTTTTAAAAAATATAGATATAAAAATATTATAAAAAAGATGATTTTTAAAAATTTATTAAATTCGTAATTACCGTTTTAACAAGTTTATTTAGATTATTGCATTCTTATGTAGAATGTTATGTAGAACTTCAAAGAAGATAAGAAAATTTTTACGATTTTAGAATGTTTATGACTGGAAATTTCTAAAACCGATCCTGCTGCATCGCATTTATCTATTGTCTCATTTCACTGAAGCTACGAGAAAGGAATAAAATTTCTTTATAAAATTGAAAACTTTTAAACAGTTCTCCTTTCATGATGCTCTAGCGAAGTTATATAGCTTGACCTTAGATGAACAGTTAGATGTAACCGTGCAATAAGATACAATTTATCAATACGTATCTACAGATATCGTCACAGGGAATAGTTTTTCCACAGTAAGATGCAGCGATCTATTAAAACTTTGCATCATTAATAGATTTTTTGTCTTTTTTGGCTCCAAGTTGCGTCATTTATACTCGCGTGCGGCTTCGTAAAGTCCGTCGTACTTTACAATAAACATATAATAATAATCTTGTTAGTTAAAATTATACTATGTAATTTGTTTTTATTTTTAAAATTATTGGGGATTTGTTTTATACAATTAAATGTCTACAGTTTAATTACGATGTGCCAGTAAAACCGATATGTAACCACCCGATGTTTTTAACAGCTAAAATATAATAAAATTATACAAATAATTAGATGGATATTTCATTACTTCAAATAATATTAAATTTTCTCACTGTTCGCGTATCAATCAGTAATTATACTGTTATTGAGAATTTTAATTTATATTTCCAATTAATTTTTTTAAATATATGTTTAGTAATTTCTAATTTTAAATGTTAGTAAAAAAATATTTAATATCTACTTTGTTCTACAATGTATCTTTGTAAAATGCTATTAGAGAGAATTTAATTTGTACTGTGCAAATGATTAAGTTAATTTATAATATATTTTACATTGCAAAATGTAGCCATCGTCATAGGAAAGAGTTTTCCTGCAGTAAGGTGCAGTGGTTTATTAGCTAGCATCATTATAATCAACAGATTTCTGGTCTGCCTCGGCTTTAGATTATACCACTTATAGTGATAAGTAGCCTCGTAAATCCCATCACACTTGATAAACAGTATCCAAAAAACAATCACATTAAGATAGAAATTTAGTATTAAATTTATTAAATATTTAAATAAATAACATACATGAATATTATAATATACTCATGTTATGTATAATAACGACAAGTCATGAAAAATATATCTAATATTTTAAAATATCAATACTTACTTGAATAACTAAAAATTCGCCTATCACACAATAAAGACACATATGTGTGAACCCCGTAATGAAAGCCGTCAGGATGTAAATGAGTCGAGCAATGGAGAGATTGCGACCTTGTGTCGTTATCTGCGCAGTAAAAATGACTAAATGTAATTAAACATTTTTAAGAAATTGTTGTATTTAAAGAGATAAATATAAATAAATAGTTAACATAATCAGGTTTAATAGGAGAAGTTTAAAATATTAAAAATTAGATTGTATTGTTTCTATTTCTTTTCAGAAAAAAAATATTTTAAAAATAAGTTGTCGAAAAGTAATAAAGTATTTACAATTAATTATCATTATAATTACGTTTTTTACATATGTAGTAACATTCGTAATTCTTTAAAGTGACATGAATACATACACATTATGTTGTGCAATTTGAAATAAATCTAATTTATAAGTATAATACATTAAATAATTTTAATAAAATAATAGATATATTATTTGAAGAATAAGATAGATAAGAATATGGATATTAAGTTCTAATTGTAAATTTTGGCATTCAAATTGCACAAATGAAGAAATGTATATAAATACAAGTTAGAAAATATACTTGCGGTGATAAATAAAAATCCAAACAGAGCAAAAAGTATGCCAAAATAAACCAGCAGACTAAGCAGCATCAAGTTAAATGTATTGTCGATGATTTTAATACATCTGTAAGCGATAGTTAGTACGGTATAATATGATTATGATTTTTTTTTACTCATTTTTTTCTATATTTTTTAATATAAATAAAAAGTAAAATAAAATTTCCTTTCTAATTATAATAAATAGCAACTTTGATATTTTATGATATATATAAATAAAACTTATGCAATATTATGTACCTAAAATTTAAAAAAATTATATAATTTGCATTGTGTCAGTTATGATCATTACATTTTGAGTTTATTAAAATTATTATACATATATATATATATATATATATATATATATATATGTGTGTGTGTGTGTGTGTGTATATATATTAATAACTTATTACTAAAAAAATCTTTTGCTAATAATATTAACAAATCATTTTCCTCTTGTTTTAACAAGACTTGATGGATTGTAGAGTAAACAGAGAAGAATTTAATGCTTTAGAAAATACTTTATAATTTCTGTCAAATTTATTTGATTTATTTGTAAACTTTTTTTTTGTTTCATCAGTGTACTGAACCTGATAAGACGTATATGATCCTGCACGCTAGAAGATAGTGCTTCTTCAAAGTGACTAAATTTATCCAGATTAAGAATACGTGTCCTGAAGTTTTCAAGTTGACCACAAATATGGAAGACCAGATAACCCATGAAGGAATCCGTGCCGGTGTACACAGATGAGGTTATCATCAAACTAAAACCTTGTAGGATGAAAGTTGTCTCGTAAAATGGGCTGTTACTTACGTTGTATATGTAATATGTTTGCAATGGCAGCACTTTGCCTGGATCGGTAATATTTGTCAGGTATCTCATTGATATATTA
>NW_020222784.1:27388-42076 GCF_003070985.1 Temnothorax curvispinosus
AATGATCTCTACCTTCTTTTTTCCACCAAAAAATCATGATTCTAATCATGCAGCTTATAGCTGGTAAAGTAATTTGTAAATTATCTAACATTAGCAAACTGTTTCCGAAAATTTTTATCAAGGAATGTATAGAGGGAATAAGAAGGCTGATTATTCCCAACAAAGTTACCAGCACTCGAAAATTGCACATTAATTTCTGCCGAGGATTTTGTGCGACCTTAGGCCAAAGTCCGATCAAGTTTAATGTAAAACGGTTTAGTTTCACTGCCCATTCGAAATCTACCTGCGGAAACGTTGATAAATACAAAGCTCATAATATAGAAGGATTATACAATTTCTATAACGTACTGAAATACATTCTTAATTAGAGTAAACGGACTGTGTGTAATAATTTAAAATAAAATATCTTTAAAAACTTCAATTCAGTTCTGGTTAGTCATGCAAGTTTAAGGATTATTCTAGAAATAATAGATAATTATTAAACAAAACAGATTGATTTCAAGTTGGTGTAGTTAGATATAACTAACGTTGTTACACAATAGTTCGATATGATCATAAGAAACATAATTCACTGCACAATGCGATAATCTAGACTTTTTGTTAATGGTGAGCAAAATAACATAGATTATTATCATTATTATAAGTGATACCACTGCTTGCATACAATTGCAAAATAAAATACGTCATTAATGTTCTTTCACATACAATTACAATAATCAAAACAATGAGCACCTTGATATCCGTCATATTTCGAACTTTCCATGTTCAATGCTATCTAAAGACTGGCGTCTCTCCCTCTTTCATGAATCGACGTTACCTCCTATGCCGCGAAGAGCATTTCTTGCGCATGCTTATACCACTTTTCGAAAGTATCGAACGATCAACTTGTAATAAAGTATTTTAAATATTCTGCCTCTACCGTCGTTACGAATTTTCATCAAGTTTCTAGCATCAAAACATGCGCGAATAAAAAAAATTGCACGATAACAAGTGGATATGCTTGATGAAAAAACGTACATAAGTACACAGTTATATACCAGGCTTCTATACTTTTCTGCTGCTTATACATATATTCCTTATAGGAGGGGACTGTATAGAGCTTATCATGCATTGTTCTAATGGTGTTAATTTTTTACAATAAATTTGCAAAAATTGTATTGTTTGTTTTTTTAGTATCTTTAATATAATTGTTATTAAATAAATGGCTAGCTTGGCCAAAAATTCATGAAAAAACAGGTACATCTAAATAACGATTTTCTTAAGTTTTTTATTTAAATTCTATATTTGTACTATTACTAAGAAAATTCTCAGTTTTTTCTACTCAATTAATGCATTAAAATATATTGATTTGTAAATGACATATTAATAGTTGTAGCATAGTTGAACTATAGTTTTCTATAAAAATTATTGCATAATATAGAAAAAAAATTTACATTTTTCTCACTTTTTCTATCATCTTCTCATTGTGTATAAAACGGATATATAACCAACTGATGTTTTTACTAACTGAAATATATATTTTTGATAATAATATAGTTATTTAACAATATAAGTTTAATAGATAAATAATGTGAGGTTTAAGATTATAAATACATGAAATAAAAAATTTAAATTTTATATATAAAACCTAATACGGATTGCACAATAAACTTTAATAAAAGTTTAGTAATGCCAACCGAGGTTTTAATATGATACTTATAATTTAACATGAAATTATCTTACACTGCAAAATGTAGCCATTGTAACAGGAGATATTTTTCCAGCGGTGAGATAAATTGGTTTAGAGTTTCTTGTCATTAAGATCAACAAATTTTCTGTGATTTGTGGATCCATCGTGTACCATTTATTACTGTATGCAGCATAATATATTTTATTGCACTTGAAAATATCAAAAACATTTTTAGTTATAAATTATTGAACAAAACACATAACTAAATAAAAGTTCGTCATTATCACATGGTAGTTTATACAATTAATTATGCGATGTTTAATTTATATTATTTTTGTGACTAACCTGGGCCATCAAAATATCGCCAAGAACGCAATATAGACACATATGTCCAAATAAATTAAAAATTGTCAATATAAAAAATACCAAGCGAGAGATTGATAAATCATTTCCTTCGTCGAATAGCTAATTAATTTATATTATATGTGTATTTATAGTATTTTGTATAAAGTATAATATTTTGTACAATTAATATTATTTTAAATATTTATAATAAAAATCTTTTAAATATAACGATGATTTAGATATTACACGTATTAGTCATTTTTTAATCTTAAAAATTATTTAACAAACAAATTTCAATCTTTAAGCATTTGGACACTTACGGTAATTATCCGAAATGCGTAGAAAGCGAATAATATTGCAAAATATATAAATAAAGAGAGGAGTATTATATTATATGTATCTTCAATAACATCAATAGCTCTATAAGACATTTTGAATAGTTTATTTAATCATGCACTTTGCATGAATATTTGTGTATATTTCCTTATAAATAACAAACCTAAGCAAACGGATATGCTTTATAATGCAGCACCTTAGCATTTCGTGATCATTCATGTATTCATCCAAACGTGTCAAACGATTTTTGAGAATGTCTAACTGACCGGATATATGAAAAATCAAAAGACTCAGAAAATTATCTATTCCAGTGTAGACCATTAGGGCGATAGCTAAATAGATAGCTTGACTAATAAATATTAATTCGTATTGCGGCCTTTTAGTTGTATCGTAAATATAGTTTTCTATAGGCATTGGTCTCCCTGGATCAGTAATGTTAGAAGTCATTCTTATTGACATTCCAAAAGCAGGCGGTAAGACGAGAAAAGAGCACTGCATTCCCATTATGCAGTAAGAGCAAATAATAATTGTGCGTGCAGTTTGCGCTCTTTGAATCATTAAACATCTTTCTTCATCATTTATTGACTTTATCCAATCCTTCGAGATCATATTTATAATCGGTACTATAGCTTAAAAAATAAACAATTTTATGCATATTTTACAGCATTGCTAAATTAGAATATATTAATTTCAATCCTGAACAACAAAAGCACAGAAATGGAGAATCTGCAATAATGTTATTGGTTACGCGTATTTGTTTCAAGAAATAATATTATAATTATACATTAGTAGAAATACCCCAATATTAATCTATAAATATTATTACACATAAATAAATGCCATTATTTATGCAAATGTTAAATATTTTATTTATCTATTTATATAAGTGTATATGTGTTTATGTACATATATACTTGCATAAAATGAATATAATTTAATTTTATAGGTACAACGTAAACTATAAACTGTAATATTTTTATATGCAAAATAATAACTAGCATAATTAAATTTTATTTAAAAAAGTTTTTTGTATAGATCGTATTTTATTTTATTTTAGAAATCATACATATACATATATATAAATTTTTTTGTGTAAATAAAAATAAGTTAATAATATTAACACAATCCTAAATATCCAATTTATTTATATATTTATTATGCATTTATAACTTATATATGTAATTAGAACCAAAATGATGGTTACCTTCTTTTTTCCACCAAAAAATCATAATTCTAATCACACAGCTTATGAGTGGTAAAGTAAATTGTAAATTATCTATCATGAGCAAAATGTTTCCAAAAATTTTTGCCAGGGAATGTACAGAAGGAATAACAAGACAGAACGTTATTCCCAGAAAAGTCACCAACACTCGAAAATTGTACAGTAATTTCTGCCGAGGATTTTGTATGTTTTTGGGCCAAAGTCCAAGCAAATCTAAAGTGAAACGATTTAGTTTCACCTCCCATTCAAAATCTACCTGCAGAAATCTTGATAAGTCTGAAGTACATTAAAAGGATTACACAATACAAAACATACACAAAAATATAATTACAATTAGATTAAAGATTAAATATATAAAAAGTTACTTAACAGAATACGTGAAGTAACTTTTAAAATAAAATATCATTGAACACTTTACATTTGATTAATACGAGTTTTAAGATTCTTCAGGAAATAATACATAACTTATAATAAAAGTCATAGACTTCAAATTTTGTATTAAGATATGGCTAACCTTGTTACAATAAATTAATATATGTTAATAAGAAAGACAATGTGCAGGTAAAAGCAATCTAAAATTTTTGTCAATACTGAGAAAATAAGACATAGATTATTATTATAAACGCTATCATCGTTTGCACACATATTACTAGTAAAATACTTTCCTTAAAATGTTTTTCAATTATAGTTACAATGATTAAAACTATAAGCACCTCAGTATCTGTCATATTATGAACTTTCTACGTCCAATGTTGTCTAATGACTGACGTTTGTTTCACTTTCATAAATCGACGTTACCTGTTGCGCAGCAAAAAGCATTTTTTGCGCATGCTTAAAATACTACTTCTCGAAAGTATCGAACGATCAAAACTTGCAACAAAGTATATTAAATATTCTGCCTCTACTATAATCGTTTCACATTTCCGTCAAGTTTCTAGCATTGAAACATGTTCGAATAAAAAATTGCACGATAATAAGTGGATATGTCTGACGAGAAAACAGCATGTGTTAAGTACATCAGTTATATTCGCATGCTTCTAATCCTCTGTTGCTTATAGTAATAGATCATGCATATAGAACATATCATGCATCGCTCTTATTTTTTTTTAATAATTTTGCCAAAATTATTATTGTTTGATCTTATAATGTAAATTCTTCAAAATAAATATAAAACGTAAAGATCAAGTTATTATATTAGAATAACTTAAAACAAGTTAATAAATTGATTATTTTTACGGTTTCAAACTTTATCATGTATTTCTCATAGTAATGTGTGTGTGATGAAATTAAAAGAAATTTTTAGAAAATACCTTATGAGTCACATATGATTCACTAAATTGTTCATTAGAGTGCAAGAAATATTTCAATATGAAGTTAAAAGTAATTATGTATTATTTGAAATTCCTACTTTAGTCATTGAAGAATATGTATATGTAGTTTTGTTAAATAAAAGTTTAGATAATCTCGACATTACAGAAGCATTTTTATTTGGAAAAAACTATGTTAATTACAAGGTATCGTCTCAAAAGAAAACACAGGCGAAATCTTCTTAGTCTAAAAAACGTGCAGTGTTGTATTATATTTTAGGTTAAAAGCAAATTACAGATATAAAAGTGTAGACAGCGCTCATGCTGTTGAATCTCCGTGCCGCTTGGCGGCCCGTAAGGGGAACGACTTGAACTGCAAAAAGCGCCGCTTATTCCAACAGGTATTAATACTTGCATATTATTAAGCAATTTTTTAAGAAAACAATAAAGTAAGAACTATCTTACACTATTGTTTTCTTTAAAATTGCTTAATATTAAAGAAAGTTTAGATTTATCTTACTTTATTCTCAGCTTTGTACTTAGTTTTTCATTGTATGTAAAACGGATATATATCCAACTGACGTTTTTACTAACTGAAAAACACATTTCTTAGTACTATATAGTTAAAAAAAATATCTCTGAATAATTATTAAAATTTAATGTAGTAAACAAGAGAGTAAAATAAAACAAAAGATTCAAATTTTATCAAATAATATAAATGGTTGTATGAAATATATTGTAAAATTTTTGTGTCAAATAAGTTTTAATGAAAAAATTACTGTCGAACATTATAATATCTTACACTGCAAAACGTAGCCATCGTTAGAGGAAACATTTTTCCAGCAGTCAGATAGACCGGTATGGAGCCTCTTATCATTAAAAGTAGCAAGTTGTGGGTTATTTTTGGATTCATGGAGTACCATTTATTACTGTATGCAGCGTAGTATATTTTATTACACTTAAAAATATTTAAAGTATTTTAGTCGAAAATTATTACACACTTTATCTAGAAACTGAATAAATGTTACTTATTAATTTCAATCAATTAATGCACTTGTCAGACTTATAGTATAACTTTTCCATTCTATAAATACTTTATTTCAGGATTAATTTATATTTTTACTTTCATAAACTTACGTTAAATTTTTGTGATAGCTCAGCAAATGAGATTAAACAAAGTCATCAACAATTTAGTTATGTATTATATACAGAAAGTATTAATAATTTTTTGTACGTGCGTGACAAGTATTAGAATTAGTAGGTACGTCATGTATTATATTAAATATTTCTTGCATAAATTAATTATATTATGTAGCATATATTGCATATATTTATTATGTTTATTATATGAAAATTTACGTGACTTCTACAACAAAAGAGAAAAATTCGACTAACCTGGGCAACCAAAATCTCCCCAAGAGCACAGTGTAAGCACATATGTGTGAATATATTGATTACGGTAAATATAAAACATATCAATTGAGAGAATGATGTATCAGTCTCTTCGTCAAGTAACTAATAAATTTATAGAATAAGAGAAAATATAAGATGTTTTAAATATTAATATTAATTCAGATGTAGATTCAGATTTGTAATAAAAAATTATACAAATAGAAATTTCTTAGATAGAACATAGAAAATACGTAGTATATTTATCAGTTATTTTCTTATTTTAGTTAAGAATTAATTTATTAATTCAAATAAGTCTTATAGAAATATAAAAAAATTTAAAATACTTACAGTAGGTATCCGGAAACCATAAAAAGCGAAGAGTATTGCAAAATATACGAATAAAATGAGAAGGATTACATTATATGTATCTTCAATAACGTTAATAGCTCTATAAAAGGTGGTCCACGTATTAGATATTTACAGATGGAGTACTGATTACATATTTTATGTGGATTATATTAATATATAAATATCAAACCTAAGCAAACGCTTGTGTTTTATTATACAATTCTTTATCTCGTGGGAATTAACACATTTATCGAAACTTGATAAACGGTTATTGAGAATCTCTAATTGGCCACATATATGGAAAACTAGTAGTCCGATAAAATTATCGATTCCACTGTAGGATACCATGCTGATAATAATATTAATAGATTGACTAATATATGTCAGTTCATACTGTGGACTGTTTGTTACATCGTAAATGTAATAAGTTTGTAGAGGCAGTAGTCTGCCTGGATCAGTAATGTTGTTTGTGTCTCTTATCGATATTCCAAAGAAAGGTAAAGCGATAAGATAAAAGGCTCCTGTTCCCATTATGCAATAGGAGAATGTAATAATTATGCGTGCACTCCGTGCCCTTTTGATCATTACACTTCTGTCTTGTGCACTTTTCACCTTTATCCAATCTTCTGCGATCATATTCACGACTGGTATGATAGCTTTAAAGAATGTGAATATTATAAACTGCGAGAACACTTAACATAATTATTGAATCGGAATAAGGAACAATTACAAATTTAAATATAAACAAAAAGTAAGAATCTTTTTTTTGTTTTTTAATAAAAAAAAACAAAGTTATTGTTATGTAAAAAACAGAATTAAATTTGTAATATGTGATTTTTATTGCTCATTAGCTCACTCATATTATTTATATAACTGATAGGCCGGTATTCATAGTCAGATCTTATATATAAGATCGTCTTAAGTTTATCTTTAGATATTCCGTAGTCAATGAAACGAGTCGTTCAGCATCTAGAGACGATCTTGAATAAGATCTGACTATACTACCAGCTTTATATATATATATATATGGGGCATTCCACGTTCCACGCCAATTCGCAAGGGGTCAAACTTCAAGATATTCAAATTTTTTACTTTATTAGTTTAAAATTATTATTATAAAAATTTGGAGTAATTTTTTTCTTAAACTATAATCTAAATAGCGTATTTTATGTTTAATGAATTTTTTTCTTAGACATTGTCTAATAAGCGAAAAAATTCATTAAAAATTTTGCAGTCTTCATTTTGCGCAGGCTCTATTTCGGAAACGCTACATTTATTATAGAAACGATCTTACAAAAGTATAGTACTCGTAAAGACCTGTTAAAAAACGAGCAGCCATCAAAAATAATAAGGTCGAAGTTTGACCCCTTGCGAATTGGCGTGAAATGCCCCATATACATATAATATCTTGCCTAATATACAATGGCATATATGCATATATTTTTTTTGTAATTTTTTAAAATATATTTTCATATACATAATGACTAATGTAATTGTATTGTGTAAAAACGTTTGTTTTATTTTAAAAAATAAATAACGTATAGTTATTTTTAATGTAAGAAACACACACAGCAAGTTATGATTTAAAAAGTTCAAAAAATACATTAATATAGTTTGTTCTTTATATACGTAGAAATGGAATATATACATATATGATTGATTCCATTTACATAAATAAAATCAAGTTATTTTATAGAATATTGATATGGACTTTTAAAATATTATATATATGTGTGTACATTATAATTATAATACAATATATAAATTATGTGCGTCCATAATTATAATTTAGATATAGATAATCATAAATAATGTCTACCTTCTTTTTTCCACCAGAAAATTGCGATTCTTATCAAGCAAGTTGAAAGTGGTAGGGTGTATTGTAAATTATCTACCATTAATATAATGTCTCCAAAAATTCTTGTCAAAGAATGTACAGTAGGAATAATAAGACAGAATGTTAATCCCAGAAAAGTCACTAACACTCGAAAATTGCACATTAATCTTTGTCGAGAATTTTGTACAGTCTTAGGCCAGAGCCCAATCAAATTTAAAGTAAAACGATTCAGTTTTACTGCCCATTCGAAATCTACCTGTAGAAGTCTTAGTGAGTCCGAAGTTTATAAGATTGTTTATTTTCATTCAATTTCTAACACACACAAGTAAAACCACAGTTAATGTGCAAATATAAAATATTTTTTAATAAAATGCGAGAAAAATAATATTTAAAAAACACCTCACTTTTTAATAATCACGCAAATTTAATGATAGATATAAAAAAATAGAATATGATGAATAATTCCCTCCCCCAAGAAAGATCTTATGTTAGATGTAGTTAATGTTTTGTTGCAATAATTCAATAACTTAATCCGAAATATTATTATAGTAAAAGCAATAAAATAATTTAAAACTTTCAAATACTATTATTAGTCGTACACATGGTAATGAAAATTCTTATATATTAAGATTTTCCCAATAACAGTTACAACGATAATAAACACCTTGGTATCCGTTATATTTTGGACTTTCCATGTCGAGTGTTGTCTAGAGACTGACGTCTGATTCTCCTTTATGAATCGATATCACCTCGTATTCAGCAAAAAGCATTTCTCGCGCATGCTGAAAATAATAATGCTCGAGAGAGGCGAATCAACTTGTGACAAAGCGAGTGTATTAAATATGCACCCTCATTTGAAGTTTTCGTCCCTTCAGTATTGACGATCGCATAAAACATTCGAGAGCAAAAAATTTCGTGACAAGTGGGTAGGGAGAAAAACAGTCGTATGTACCCATTATTTTCCTACACTTCTGTAATCGGCTATAACTTATATACTTATAACTATAGTTAGAAATAAATTATATGTAATATACTATTAAAATATATTCGTTGATGACAGCTGTAATAATCTGTGCTTATCTCATCATATCGTATCTTGTAAGAAAACTACATTTTATTGTATTAAAGATAAAACAAGTACTTTTTATAATACCTATACAGTTTTACTTTCTTAGTAAGAAATATAACTGTAGTTATCTACCGTTCGTTTTTATTACTTGATAACAAATTTTGATAGGCAACATTTTGGAGATTTAAAAAAATTTGAAAATTAGTAAGTATCATTTTTTTGTTACCGAAATCACCGTTATTTGAAACAGTATACTTCGGAACAGCTCTGTATTGTTCATTTACCATCGAAGAAGATGGTTCGCCAGTACAGTCCATAAGGCTAAACTTAACATCGTACATCGTCGACAAGGACGCAAATATTTGAATTGTAATTATATTTCGAATAATGTTTGATTATTGACATTGAAAACTTGGATAACAGTGAATTAGCGTAGTTTATATACTTATGTTATATTTCCACATATACGTACACAGTAAAAAATTTTGTGTTAAATTTAACACATTTCACATGTCCCAATTTATCCACTAAAATTTGTAAAGGGTCTGGGGTCCGCTGGACCCCGGATGGCATTTAAGGGTTAATATTAATTTAACATAGAAAAGTTAAGTAACACAACAACGATATGTTAAATCAACATACAACTGTGTCAGAAATTTAACACAAAACTTTCTACACAGGAAAATTTTAACACAAATACAAAATGTTTTTTACTGTATAATTAATATCAAATAGTTTAATATTTAACGGATGGATTTAGTTCGCAAAAAAAATATGAATCTTTTTGGATTAAAATATATAGAACTGAGAGTTTAATTCTAAATTATTTTGCTTTTAATTATCTAATAGAAATACATTTCCATTAAATTATGCAGTAAAATTTATAATTTATTTACTAAAAACATTTTAATATTTACACCATTCTTAGTTTATTGCATTCTATAAGAGAAACATATTATTAGAAAAACTTTAACTTTATCTCACTTTCCTAATAACTTCTCGTCCTATGTAAAATAGATATATATCCGACCGACGTTTTTAATAACTGAAAAATATCTTTTTAGTAATAATTAATAATGCAATAAATTTATAATCACACGAAGTTTTGAGATATGTATGTAGTGTATATATAAGATAAGTTATAGGTATATGGAGGTGTAAAAATAAGAGTGGTGTAAGTCAAATTTTTAAAAATATTTTCTCGTGTGCTGAGATGCAATTTATATATTTTAGAGATTTCATCTATGCACACGAGAAAATATTTACAAAAATTTGACTTACACCACTCTGGTTTTTACCTCTTGATATAGATATGCATAAAGTATACATAGAAGCAAAATATATATAAATTATTAAATTATTGTATAAAAATATTACTAAAATTACAAAGTTATTGAAATGTTTTTGCCACAATAATTATAAAACACTAAAATATCTTACATTGCAAAATGTTGTCATTGTCACGGGGAACATTTTTCCAGCGGTGAGGTAAATTGGTTTAGCGCCTCTTATCAGCAAAAATAACAAGTCTTGTGTAAGTTTTGGATCCACCGAATACCATTCATTACTGTAAGCTGCATAATATATTTCATCACACTAAAAAGTTTGAAAGTTTCTTTAGATAAAAATTGTACGCATTGTTCCGTAATAAGAATAATCTAGCTATATTATATTAAAAAGTGATTAATATTTTCATTTAAACTGTATATTAATGTACTTTATTATTTACATAAATAATAAATGCGATAAATTATTAATTTCTATTTTCTAAAAGCTTACATTAAATTGTTTACAATATTTAATTTAATATAAATGATATTAAATCATGATAAGTATATTTCTGCATAATATTTTGACATTAATATTTATTTTTGTTATGCGCTCATGCATGATAAATATTTAACTATATTGTGCATTAACACAAACATTTTTCTTAAATGAAATCATATTGTAATATAAGTGTAAATCTAGATACGAAACATAACTTAAACAATGTTTATGGTAAAAATAAGAATGCAACTTACTTGGGTCACCAAAAATTCACCCAGAGCACAATATAAACACATATGTCCAAATAAATTAAAAATCAGGGATACAAAATATACCAAGCGTGTGAGTGATAAATCATTTCCTTCGTCGAATAACTAATTAATTTACAGAATGCATAAGAACATACAATTTATCACAATTAAAATAATTTCATATATGTTTATCACAAAATATCTTATAAATACATATAGTAACAACTTAGATATCATTGCGTCAGTAATTTTTAATATTTACGTTTTGTGTTAAAGATTAATTAATAAGCAAATTTTTCAACGTTTGCACACTTACAGTAATTATGCTGAAACCGCAGAAGGCGAACAGAATTGCAAAGTATGTAAATAACAAGAGAAATGTTATATTATACGTATCTTCTATAACGGCAATAGCTCTACGAAAGACATTCTGTGGATTAGTTACACCTGGAGAACAAATTGTACATTTCCTAAGTAGCAGAGTTATGTCAAAAGACAACACAGTGACAGACTATTTTGGTCTACTATTATAGATATCGCTGTGTTGTTTTTTAACGTTATTCTGTTGTAAATACGGATTTCATATATAAATTACATATTTTTCGTAAATATCAAACCTAAGTAAACGAATGTGTCGTGCCACACATCTCCTTAACATGTCGTGAGAATTGATGTATTTATCTAAATGTGTCAAACGATCCTTGAGAATGTCTAGTTGGCCGGATATATGGAAAACTAGCAGCCCAAGAAAATGATCGATTCCAATATAAGACATAATTGCGAGAACTATGTAGATAGCTTGACTTATATATGTCAGTTCATACTGCGGTCGTTTTGTTATATCGTAAATATAATGGGTTTGTAGAGGCATTACTTTGCCTGGATCAGTAATATTGGGCGTCAATCTCGTTGATATTCCAAAGATCGGGAGAATGATAACAAATAAGCATGCTACTCCCATTATGCAGTATGCACAAGTAATAATGATGCGTGCAGTCTGCGCCCTTCTGATCATTATATTTCTCTCTTGCACATTTTTTGATTTTCCCCAATCCTCAGCAATCATATCTATGATTGGTATGATAGCTTCAAAAACGTCAATATTGTATATTTTAATGCACAATTAACAATATTAGAATAGAAACTATAAAAAATTGAACTGTCAGCAATAAAAAGTTTAATAAGATAGAGTTGAAGTAAAAACAATTATCTTTTATTATAATATCTTTTTATTTATTGTTAAGACGAAAAACAGTATAAATAAGTGACAAAACCAAAGTTTCGTAATTTCAAATTAGAGATTATTATAATTTTATTACACAATTTCGATATGTATATCTCTCATGTTAATCATTTACAGTTTAGAGTTATAGCAGAAAATTGCTTACCTTCTTTCTTCCACCAAAAAATCATGATTCTTAAAGCGCAACTTGTAGCTGGTAAAGTAAATTGTAAATTTTCTATCATTAGCATAACATCTCCATAAATTCTTATGAAGGAATGTATAGAAGGAATCAAAACGCCGAACGATATCGTCAGGAAAGCGACGAGTGCTCGAAAATTGCACATTAACTTCTGTCGAGGGTTCTGTGCGGTTTTAGGCCAAAGTCCAATAAAATCCAAAGTGAAACGATTTAGTTTCACTGCCCATTTGAAGTCTACCTATAGAGACCTGAGTAAGTCACAGCTCATGAAAAGTATCATAGGATCTTATGCATACATATAAACTAACAATTAATGTAAAACGTGTAAAGTTATACACTTAATGGAATGAATAAAATAGAATATTTGACAACTAATTTTTTATTAATTATAAAATTCAAAAATTATTTTAAAAGTAGTAGATAACAGATAATAAAAATCTCATATTTCAAATACCTATGATAATAAATAGCTAATGTTTATTACAATCATTAAATATGATAATAATCAGCATAATTTAAAAAAACATGATGCAATGCAATACATCATTTATTAACGGCGGTCAAATAAAACGTGGATTAAATGTCACTATCACATTAAATAAATATATTTTTCAAAAAGTTACTGTGTCCTTCAGTTAAGATAACAATCACAATAATAAGCACCTCGGTATGCGGTATATTTCGAACTGTTCATGTCGAATGTTGTTTCAGGACTGGTATCTATTTCTTTTTCAGAAAATAATGTTAACTCTTATTCAGTAAAAGTCGTTCTGCGCGCATGCTTTTATGCCACTTCTCGAAGGTATCGAACGATCAAAACTTGCAAAAAAGTATATTAAATATTCAGCCTCTACTATCGTTTCAAATTTCCTTCAAGTTTCTAGCATTGAAACATGTTCGAATAAAAAATTGCACGATTATAAGTGGATATGTCTGACGAGAAAACAGCATGTGTTAAGTACATCAGTTATATTCGCACGCTTCTAATTCTCTGTTGCTTATAGTAATAGATCATATAGAACATATCATGCATCGCTCTTGTGGTCTTAATTCTTTTAATAATTTTGCCAAAATTTTTATTGTTTGATCTTATAATGTAAATTCTTCAAAATAAATATAAAACGTAAAGATCAAGTTATTATATTAAAATAATTTTAAACAAATTAATAAATTGATTATTTTTACGGTTTTAAACTTTAATTAGGTATTTCTCATAGTAATGTGTGTGTGATGAAATTAGAAGAAATTTTTAGAAAATACCTTATGAGTCACATATGATTCAATAAATTGTTCCTTAGAGTGCAAGAAACATTTCAATATGAAGTTAAAAGTGATTACGTATTATTTGAAATTCCTACTTTAGTCATTAAAGAATATGTATATGTAGTTCTGTTAAATAAAAGTTAAGATAATCTCGACATTACAGAAGCATTTTTATTTGGAAAAAACTATGTTAATTACAAGGTATCTTCTCGAAAGAAAACGCAGGCGAAATCTTCTTAGTCTAAAAAACGTGCAGTGTTGTATTATATTTTAGGTTAGCAGCAAATTACAGATATAAAAGTGTAGACAGCGCTCATGCTGTTGAATCTCCGTGCCGCTTGGCGGCCCGTAAGAGGAACGACTTGAACTGCAAAAAGCGTCGCTTATTCCAACAGGTATTAATACTTGCATATTATTAAGCAATTTTTTAAGAAAACAATAGTGTAAGAACTATC
>NW_020222784.1:42476-52603 GCF_003070985.1 Temnothorax curvispinosus
TACACTATTGTTTTCTTAAAAAATTGCTTAATATGAAAGAAAGTTTAGATTTATCTTACTTTATTCTCAGCTTTGTACTTATTAGCTTCTCATTGTATGTAAAACGGATATATATCCAACTGACGTCTTTACTAACTGAAAAACAAATTTCTTAGTACTATAGTTAAAAAAATATCTCTGAATAATTAATATTAAAATTTAATGTAGTAAACAAGAGAATAAAATAAAACAAAAGATTCAAATTTTATCAAGTAATATAAATGGTTGTATAAAATATATTATAAAATTTTTGTGTCAAATAAGTTTTGATGAAAAAATTACTGTCGAACATTATGATATCTTACACTGCAAAACGTAGCCATCGTTATAGGAAATATTTTTCCAGCAGTCAGATAGACCGGTATGGAGCCTCTTATCATTAAAAGTAGCAAGTTGTGGGTTATTTTTGGATTCATGGAGTACCATTTATTACTGTATGCCGCGTAGTATATTTTATTACACTTAAAAATATTTAAAGTATTTTAGTCGAAAATTATTACACACTTTATCTAGAAACTGAATAAATGTTACTTATTAATTTCAATTAATTAATGCATTTGTCAGACTTATAGTATAACTTTTTCATTCTATAAATAATTTATTTCAGGATTAATTTATATTTTTACTTTCATAAACTTACGTTAAACTTTTGTGATAGCTAACCAAATGAGATTAAACAAAGTCATCAACAATTTAGTTATGTATTATATACAGAAATTATTAATAATTTTTTGTACGTGTGACAAGTATTAGAATTAGTAGGTACGTCATGTATTATATTAAATATTTCTTGCATAAATCAATTATATTATGTAGCATATATTGCATATGTGTATTATATGTTTATTATATGCACATATTTATTATATTATAAGTTTTATATTGCATAATTATAATTATAATTATGCAATATAAAATTTACATGACTTCTATAACAAAAAAGATAAAAATTTGACTAACCTGGGCAACCAAAATCTCGCCAAGAGCACAATATAAGCACATATGTGCGAATATATTGATTACGGTAGCCATAAAACATATCAAACGAGAGAATGATATATCAGTCTCTTCGTCAAATAACTAATTAATTTATAGAAGAAGAGAAAATATAGGATTTTTTAAATATTAATATTAATTCAGATGTTTGTAATAAAAAATTATACAAATAGAAATTTCTTAGATAGAACATAGAAAATGCGTAGTATATTTATCAGTTATTTTCTTATTTTAGTTAAGAATTAATTTATTATTAATTCAAATAAGTCTTATGGAAATATAAAAAAATTCAAAATACTTACAGTAATTATCCGAAAACCATAAAAAGCGAAGAGTATTGCAAAATATGCGAATAAAAAGAGAAGGATTACATTATATGTATCTTCGATAATGTTAATAGCTCTATAAAAGGTGGTCCACGTATTAGATATTTACAGATGGAGTACTGATTATATATTTTATGTAGATTATATTAATATATAAATATCAAACCTAAGCAAACGCATGTGTCTTATTATACATATCTTTATCTCGTGGGAATTAACACATTTATCGAAACTTGATAAACGGTTCTTGAGAATCTCTAATTGACCACATATATGGAAAACTAGTAGTCCGAGAAAATTATCGATTCCACTGTAGGACATCATGCTGACAATAATATAAATAGATTGACTAATATATGTCAGTTCATACTGTGGACTGTTTGTTACATCGTAAATGTAATAAGTTTGTAGAGGCATTAGTCTGCCTGGATCAGTAATGTTGGTTGTGTCTCTCATCGATATTCCAAAGATAGGCAAAACGATAAGATAAAAAACTCCTGTTCCCATTATGCAAAAGGCAAATGTAATAATAATGCGTGCACTCCGTGCCCTTTTGATCATTACACTTCTGTCTTGTGCACTTTTCACCTTCAGCCAATCTTCTGCGATCATATTCACGACTGGTATGATAGCTTTAAAGAACATAATTATTGAATCGGAATAAGGAACCATTACAAGTTTAAATGTAAACAAAAAAGTAAGAATCTTTTTTTGTTTTTTAATAAAAAAAAAACAAAGTTATTGTTATGTAAAAAACAGAAATAAATTTGTAATATGCGATTTTTATTGCTCATAAGCTCACTCATATTATTTATGTAACTTATAGGCCGGTATTCATAGTCAGATTTTATATATAAGATCGTCTTAAGTTTATCTTTAGATATTCCGTAGCCAATGAAACGAGTCGTTCAGCATCTAGAGATAAACTTAAGACGATCTTGAATAAGATCTGACTATGTATACTACCGGTTTTATATATATATATATATTTTTTTTTTGTGATTTTTTATTAATATATTTTTATATACATACATAATGACTAATGTAATTGTATTATGTAAAACGTTTGTTTTATTTTAAAAAATAAATAATGTATAGATATTTTTAATGTAAGAAACGCACACAGCAAGTTGATTCAAAAAATGTAGAAAATACATTAATATAGTTTGTTCTTTATATAGAAATAGAATATATATACATATATGATTGATTTCATTTACATAAATAAAATCAAGTTATTTTATAGAATATTGATATAGACTTTTAAAATATTATATATGTGTGTACATTATAATTGTAATATAATATTTTCACAACACCTCCACGGAAAGTTCGACTTTCCATGCTTGTAGAGAGGGGCGAAAGTGGCCAATTTCACGTCAGGGAGGAAAGTTGTTACTTTCGTCCCTGTTACAGGTCTAATGATATATTTATATTTCAAAAATTATATTTATTTTTTACATTTTTTGGAAATTTTATTGTCATTTTAAAATTAAAATTATTTATATATTTTTTTTAATTTTATTTTAATTTTATTTTTTTTATGTGGGGGGTTTCGCCTCCCACACCCTTCCCTCTCCCAGGGGCTTTGACTCCACATCACTCTCTTTTTCTCTTTCTATTTAACTACACGCGCGTATAAACTGTATATATGAATGGAACATCAAACGCATACACTCTACAAGCATTCAAAAGTCGAACATTTCCGTAAAAAGGTGTTGTGAAAAATATCGTGTGCACCTCGGGTCGAAAGCTTTTTCAGACTCGTGTGATTTGCCGCCCGAGCCGAATCACACTCGTCTGAAAAACGCTACTTTCGCCCTTTGGTGCTCAATATACTATTAAATTATGTGCTTCCATAATTATAATTTAGATAGATAATCATAAATAATATCTACCTTCTTTTTTCCACCAGAAAATTACGATTCTTATCAAGCAACTTATAAGTGGTAGGGTGTATTGTAAATTATCTAGCATTAATATAATGTCTCCAAAAATTCTTGTCAAAGAATGTATAGAAGGAATAAGAAGACCAAGCGTTAAACTCAGCAAAATGACGAGCACTCGAAAATTGCACATTAATCTTTGTCGAGAATTTTGTACAGTCTTAGGCCAGAGCCCAATCAAATTTAAAATAAAACGATTCAGTTTTACTGCCCATTCGAAATCTACCTGTAGAAGGCTTAGTGAGTCCGAAGTTTATAAGATTATTTATTTTCATTAATTTCTAACACACACAAGTAAAACCACAGTTAATGGGCAAATATAAAATATTTTTTAATAAAATGCGAGAAAAATAATATTTAAAAACACCTCATTTTTTAGTAATCACGCAAATTTAGTGATAGATATAAAAGAATAGAATATGATAAATAATCCCCCCCTCCTCCAAGAAAGATCTTACGTTAGATGTAGTTAATGTTTTGTCGCAATAATTCAATAACTTAATCCGAAATACTATTATATATAGTAAAAGCAATAAGATAATTTAAAACTTTCAAATACTATTATTAGTCGTACACATGGTAATGAAAATTCTTATATATTAAGATTTTCCCAATAACAGTTACAACGATAATAAACACCTTGGTATCCGTTATATTTTGGACTTTCCATGTCGAGTGTTGTCTAGAGACTGACGTCTGATTCTCCTTTATGAATCGATATCACCTCGTAATCAGCAAAAAGCATTTTTCGCGCATGCTCAAAATAATAATGCTCGAGAGAGGCGAATCAACTTGCAACAAAGTATTTTAAATATTCTGCATCCCCTCGTTTCAAGTTTTCAGCGCCAAACATCACGCAAAATAATAAAAAATTTTTTCGTAATAATAGGTCTTTGTGACACGTAGATGAAGAAAACGCTTATGGGAACATTTGTTATATTCACACGTTTTTACAATGAGTTATAGCTTATAACATTACTATACTTATATTAACAATAGATGACACATAATCCGGCGTTGTATGACATATAATGTCGTGAAAAATAATTTACGTATCATTTATAACTTACTTGCAGATCTCCAAATTGAAATCGCATCTCTCTCCATGATAACGTCATTGTAAAGATTGAGTTGCTATTTTAAAAGATACCAACTTGTCGCAATCATTCATCATCGATCGATGGTAGTTATAGAAACTAGTTATTTTCCTGAAGACTTGGATGCTGAATGTTTTAATTTCAGTAACTTTGATCTGCAATACTGAAGAAAGTGTTTGAACCGCATATTCTTTCCCAGCTCTCTCTCTCTCTCTCTCTCTCTCTCTCTCTTTCTGTTTAATATTACTAAATTATTTATCATTCAATAAAAACTTGGGTCACATATGCATACATATGTTAAGAACATTTAAATACATGGTAATCGATATCCAGCATGAGTATTCATAATAATCATAATAATTCTCATTATCTATGGTCCCAAGTAGTCATCGACGAAACGTGAATAATAACAGGTGAGTAAAAATACAATAAATATAATGCCGTACATGTGACATATTCCCATGCACGCAAGACCAGTTATGTGTGATTACTATTTGGGGGAGATCAGGGCACGCAAGTTGATATAAAATTAAATACAGAAACATATGTGTCTGTAATTAATTCTGTATCCATATGCGTGCCCTTGTCTTCCCTAAATAACAATCATATGTAATTGATTATATACAGCGCATAATATAATAACATGTTTACCACCATGTTAGTACGTTACGATGGTAACATATATCTTATAACACTCCAAAAGCACTTTTGACATAAATATTGATAGATATCATTTGGAATACCTATTTATAATTTTATTTTATTAATAATTGATACTCATAACAAAGTAAATTTAGATCAATTTTATACGTACAAAATTTTATTAGAGTGGAATTGTTTTGGACTTTATACTTACAAACAAAATCATATTTATACAATTTAAAATGTGTATTTAAATATATTATTTCCGCACTATATCAATGTGATCATATGAATTATTCTCTTTAATACTGTAAACGTTATAAATATATTTGAACATTTTGTACAATAGCTTTATTATTATTGGATTATTGCAATTATGTATAAGAAAATCTTTATTATTAAAGTTAAAATTCCCTGTTCCTAACCCTCCATTGTCTTCGTATGAGGCGAACGCTCAGTTCGCATTTTATTTTTTTAATTGCATAGATGTGGCATAAAAGTTGTCATGTGGTTGTCATATTGAGTTTAATTCGAATATATTTTACTTCTAATCATCTAATAGAATTCCCAACATATTTTCGTTAAATTATGCAATAAAATCTACATAATTTATTTGCCAATAACATTTTAATATTTATATAATTCTTAGTTTATTGCATTCTATATAAATAACATATTATTAGAAAAACTTTAACTCTATCTCACTTTTCTAATAACTCCTCGTCGTATGTAAAACAGATATATATCCGACTGACGTTTTTATTAACTGAAAAATACATTTTTTTTAGTAATAATTAATAATGTAATGAATTTATGATCACACAAAGTTTAGAATTATATACATAGAGTGTATGTGTGTATAATATGAGGTACATAGATATGCATAAAGTATACATAGATGCAATAAAATATTTAATTGTCAAATTATTGTATAAAAAATATTACTAAAATTACAAAGTCATTTAAATGTTTTACCACAATAATTATTAAACACTAAAATATCTTACATAGCAAAATGTGGTCATTGTCATGGGGAATATTTTTCCAGCGGTGAGATAAATCGGTTTAGCACCTCTTATCAGCAAAAACAACAAGTCTTGTGCAAGTTTTGGATCCAGGGAATACCATTCATTACTGTAGGCTGCATAATATATTTCATTACACTAAAAGTATTAAAAGTTTCTATAGACAAAAATTGTATGCATTGTTCCGTAATGAGAATAATCTAGTCATTGATTATGAAGTAATTTATATTTTCATTTAAATTGTAAATTAATGCATTTACGCGTAAATAATAAATGCAATAAATTACTAATTTTTATTTTCCAAAAGTTTACATTAATTTGTTACAATATTTAATTTGATAAAAATGATATTAAATCATCATCAATATATTTCTGTATTATATTTTGATATTAATATTTATTTTCGTTATGCGCTTATGCATGATAAATATTGAACTTTATTGTGCATTAAGACAAACTTCTTTCTTAAATGAATCATATTGTAATATAAGTGTAATGCCAGACACGTAACATATATAATTATACGATGTTTATAGTAAAAAAAGAATGCAACTTACTTGGGCCATCAAAAATTCGCCCAAAGCACAATATAAACACATATGTACAAATAAATTAAAAATCGTTGATATAAAAAACACCAAGCGTGTGAGTGATAAATCATTTCCTCCGTCGAATAGCTAATTAATTTATAGGATAAGTAAAAAAAAACACAATTTATCATAATTAAGATAATTTCAAAAATGTTCATCACAAAATATCTTATAAATACATATAGTAACAACTTAGATATTATTGCGTCAGTAATTTTTAATATTTACGTTTTGTATTAAAAATTAATTAATAAGCAAATTTTTATTTTTAAATGTTTGCACACTCACGATAATTATGCGGAAACCGTAGAAAGCAAAGAGCATTGCAAAATATACGAATAATGAGAGCAATGTTATATTATACGTATCTTCTATAATGGCAATAGCTCTACGAAAGACATTCTGTGTATTAGATATATTTCCCAAGTAGTAGATTTATGTCAAAAGACAACACAGTGACATCTATTTTGGTGTATTAGATATTGCTGTGTTGTTTTTTAACGTTATTCTGTTGTATGGATTTCATATATATTACATATTTTTCGTAAATATCAAACCTAAGTAAACAAATGTGTCGTGCCACACATGTTTTTAACATGTCGTGAGAGTTGATGTATTTATCTAAATGTGTCAAACGATCCTTGAGAATGTCTAATTGGCCGGATATATGGAAAACTAGCAGCCCAAGAAAATGATCGATTCCAGTATAAGACATAACTGCGAGAACTATATAGATTGCTTGACTTATATACGTCAATTCATACTGAGGTCGTTTTGATACATCGTAAATGTAATGGGTTTGCAGAGGCACTAATCTGCCTGGATCAGTAATATTGGGCGTTAGTCTTATCGACATTCCAAATCCAGGAAGAACGATGATAAACAAGCATCCTACTGTCATGATGCAATATGCGCACATAATAAGTAAGCGTGCACTCTGCGCCTTTCTGATCATTATATTTCTCTCTTGCGCATTTTTCAATTTTCTCCAATCCTCCGCAACCATATCTATGATTGGTATGATAGCTTCGAAAACGTCAATATTGTATATTTTAATGCACAATTAAACAATATTGTAATAGAAACTATAACAAGTTGAACTGTCAGCAATAAAAAGTTTAATAAGATAGAGTTGAAGTAAAAACTTCCATCTTTTATTATAGTTTTAAGACGAAAAACAGTATAAATAAGTGACAAAGACAAAGTTTCGTAATTTCAAAACAAAGATTATTATAATTTTATTACAATTTTGATACGTATATCTCTCATGTTCATCATTTGCAGTTCAGAGTTATAGTAGAAAATTGCTTACCTTCTTTCTTCCACCAAAAAATTATGATTCTTATTGTGCAAGTTATAGCTGGTAAAGTAAATTGTAAATTATCTATCATTAACATAATATCTCCATAAATTCTTATGAAGGAATGTATAGAAGGGATCAGAACGCCGAATGTTATCGACAGAAAGACGATAAGTGCTCGAAAATTGCACATTAACTTCTGTCGAGGGTTCCGTGCGGTTTTAGGCCACAGTCCAATCAAATCTAAAGTGATTCGATTTAATTTCACCGCCCATGTGAAATCTACCTGTAGAAACTTTAATAAATCGGAGCTCATGTAAAGCATCACATAATCATAAGTATGCAATAAATAAATCCACAGTTAGAACAAAACATATTTGCTTAACACACAATGTCGTGTTTAACAGATGTGTGAAATAAATAGAATATTCAAAAATAATTTTCTATAAATCCCTAATTGTATAACTGTATCTCTGAATGATATTAATTATACAAATTCGAAGATTATTTTTATAATCCATATTTATTAAGTAAAATAATAAATATGAATCATAAAAAGCACTAATTTATTATGATATTACTTCTTATTTATTGTAATTAAATATAGCTAATTTTCTGTTACAATTGTTTAATATACTGCATATATAAAAGGATATCAAAAGAAGTTCTTTTAATATATATTGATAAAATGAAATGTATATTAAATGCCACTATTGTTCACACACGTGCACATAATAGATAAATATATTTTTATAAGGTTATTTTCTTTCAAATTGCAGGTGCAACAATTTTAACAGCGAGCACCTTGATATCCGGTATATTTCGAACTGTTCATGTCGAATATAGACTGACAGCTGTTCCTTTTTCATGAAACCACGTTACCTTCTATTTAACAAGAAGTATTGCTTGCGCATGCTTTCAAAAGTTCTCGAAAGTGCTGAATGATGAACTTGCATCGGAAGTGTTTTAAATATTTTATATCGTCCGACCCTCGTTTTATATTTCGAGACAAGTTTTCAGCATCGAATATCGTGCAAAACATTTAGGAATAAAAAATTTTATAATAACAGGTAGATATCATGTTAGAAAAAAAACGCGCTTATTTACAGCTGTTGCATTCTCACGCTTCGATCGCATGGTTTATACAACTTTGCTGTAGTTAATAGATTTTATAGAATGCATCACACGTTTATTCACGTCATTTATTCGTTTTGTATTTATTAGAAAAGATACATTCAAAGATATATTCGTTGTAACTGAGTTGTTGAAAATATTGAGTTCTTACAAAATAAGATATATGCTTTTGTAAAATACATAATTTCTTTACAAATTGAATTCTAATAAATCTAAATTAAAAAAATGTTATGTATAATATATTTAATATCTATTTATTGTTAAATTAAAATGCTTAAATCACTATCAAAATCTTGAACTTTAAGGAGTATTTTACTGAAAAAGGTATTGTTAACGTAGTGATTATAAAAATAAAAAATAATATTTTTTAACAAATATATTAATTTCAAATATTACATAAAATAACAAACATTGAATTAAATAACAAATATTTTATTTCTATTATGATTAATATATCTCCGTTACATTTGTAATTATTTAATTAAAAGATTATTACATCTACTTTTCTCATAAATCTTTTAATATAAATGTCGTACTAGCGTGACTTTGACTTTTTTCTCATCTTCGGTTTGCGAATAGAAATGATATGTAGCCAGCCGATGTTTTCAACAACTGTAACATATTTTCTATGTAAGTAGATAATAGAATACAATTTTTTTAACTGATAAATATGCAATTAAAAGTATTTAAAAAATATAAATTATTAATTTGGCATTTATGTTTTAACGATTAAGTATACTCTACAAGAAAATAAAAAGACTAAAAATTAGGCGGTTAATGCAAAAGATATTTTTTCCATTTACGTTATATATTAAAGGAAGTAAGTAATGCAAATATTTTTTCAGATTAACGACAAAATAAATTTTAGATAAATTATTAATAATCTTACACTGCAGAATGTTGTCATTGTAAGTGGAAATGTTTTTCCTGCAGTGATACGGAAAGGTTGGCTGGCTTGTACCATTATTAAGATAAAAGTTTTTGTCTTTTTTGGTTCTAGTTTGTACCACTCAAGATCGCACAAAGCACGAT
>NW_020222785.1:0-4026 GCF_003070985.1 Temnothorax curvispinosus
TAATAATTATGTGATTTATATGTTAGCCGATATTGTGTACGAACAAGTCAGCTATCAAAGAATCATATTAATTATTCCTCGTTAGACATACGTTTAGTTCTTTATATTTTTTTAATTTTTTAGCATGTATGTTATTTAATATTAAAAATTAAAATTATCTTTAGTTATAGACTTATTATAAAAACAATGAATTATTTATTTCGAAGTACTGTTCAACTCATGCGTGTTAGTATAAATATCACGCACGGAAAATAAAGACCAAACTTGAAAAAGACACATAAAATGATTATAATGTATTTTTATATATCAAGTATTATCATATGCAATGTTCAATGTCGATAAATTAAATATGTATTTTGGATCAAAGCATTTTATTTCTTTGCGTCTTTTTTAATACTAAAACTTTCTACATGTGTGTAAGATACTGCTTCTTAAAATTTTTTTCTCCCTGTTTATATCTGATTTAGATCGTCATACCATAGATAACATGACAGTAAAGTAAGATACTGAAGCCTTTACCAACTGGAACCAAAGTCAACCTTTTTTATTCTATTCCTTTAATATACTATATACTATATAATATACTGTATTTGAATACATATATTTAAACAATTAAAGGTATCTTATTGTATCTTATTACCGTAGCAAAGCATTGGATGGATGAAACCAATATTCCACCGACAATTATAGTAAAATCTTTGGCGCCTTTTAGCAACAAGAAGAGTATCATTCTTTGAATATGCAAGGGAGCTACATACCATTGAACGCTGTACCTACGAAATTATAGGGTCAGAATCATTGATTTGAAAGAAAGACGGGAAGATTTTTATGACTAATTTATGACTCATTTGATAGTCATAGTAATAGAACTACTTTACTTTTAATACAGACATCCACAAAGTAAACTATCGATATCTCGCAAAAAAAGTCTCTTACGCAGTAATGAATACGTGATTATTGTGATCTATGATATTTTGTCCACAAAAGTTGCATATAAACAAATAAAATATATTAATAAATACAAAAGTAATAGGGAAGAAAGCTTCCTCAATAGCTTCTTTCGAGGATACAACCTGAAAAATCTACAAAATACAAGATTGCAATTAATTATCTATCCTCATTTTACTATAGTTTTATTTCTTTAACAAGAATTAGAATTATCGTTTGTTCAAAAATAGATTTGAAAATAAAATCCAAAACTTACCCGAAGAAAATTGAAACATAAGGAAATGATAAAGATCACCGTTAAACTCAAGAACATTGTTTCAAATCTAGTTACTAAATATTTGGATAATCTTTAAAAACATAAAAATATTAGTGCATATATATTATGTGCATATATCTATGTATGAATGCGTATATCTAACCTCATTGCTTCCCGATGAATATCTACAGCGCACATTAAGCTTCCGGATTTGGAAATTCTATTTTTTAGGCTAATATCTTGTGAAATATTGATCTTCACTGCACGTTCGATACGATAACTGTAAATAATTATACAATTTTTTAATAGGACATTTTTTTGAAAGGTAAACTTTATCTATACCTTCGTCCAATAGCAATAGTTCTATTCATAACTCGAATGTTTGTGGCCATTTTAATTCATTTCATACCTAGAAATTTTGAACATTCCAAAAATAAGCTGAAGATATCCAAGAAGCATTGTTCCTGTTGCTATTGTTGCAGCCGATCCTATGCAAAATGCTACGTTTGTATGTAATAGGATTAAAAAAAAATATTTTTCTTGATCGACAAAATATTCTGTTACGAATTGCATTCGACGTGGTTGAGATATATTTACTGATAAAGCAACGTCAAACATATTCACCAAACATTGAACGATAATAGTAAAAGATATTCCGCAAACCGCAGCTGCTAAAAAGCGTAATTGTTATTTAAATTTTTGCTATTTGGTTTTTCAAAATTGTTTTATGTGTGTCATGTATCATAAACATGTATTTTAAAATATAACATATCTTTTACCATGACTATAATCAATTTCTACGGCACAATTGGTAGCTATGTATTTAATAGCTATTTACACATTTTATTTGTCTTATAGACATTTACTACTAATTGCTTTAAATACGTATAATAAATACTTTTTACAAACTTTTTAAACTACACATATGTATAATATAAATATGCAAAAAAGTTATGATAACAAGCATAACTTTGTAATATTAAAACTTATTTTCTTCCACTAATATTTTAACAATGTAGGTGTATAGAAAACGTAATCGCATAAAAAAATATTGCTTTACCCGTAAGTACAGCTGTGTAACGTTTCGCATTGTAGCCATATTTTTTTATGATCGCAATTTCTCTTTCATCCTTTAATTCGTCATATATATGTTGAAGTTCCATCAGTAAGTTTTTTACCTATTATTCCAGCAACATATTCTTATATTGTCTTTGTATACATCAAAATATATTTCGCATATAAATATTTATTTGGTTGTAAAGCTTTATTTTACGGCTATGCCATATATTCGCAACTTACGGTTTTGATGTTAATACAGAACGAATTGTAGTGTATCAAGTAAACAGTAAAGAAAGATGCGGAAGACACAACCTTGGCAACGAGATCAAGAGTACATCTTAAAGTTATAAATGACGTTAGCTGCACACAATGAATAATTTTATTTAATTTTATTTATAAATATAACTCTAAGTATGTACTCTAAGCAATTACAATGTATTTAATATAAAAAGTTGGACTGAACAGTACACTGTTGAAAACAGAGGTCCTGTGTGTTAAAAAAAGTCCTTGTTAAAATTTTTGTGTAAAATAATCAACACATACGTGTGTAGATTTAACATATGCCTGCTATGTTAATTGAATTTTACAAATTCAAAATGTAAAATAATTAAAATATATGTTAACTTAAAAAATATGTTAAAGTAACACAATTTTAACGTATTTATTAAATGTGTTAAAATTTACAGAAAAAGAATGTTGATTTTACTCTATAAAAGAAGTAGGAATAAAAATTTACATCAGAAATAGAGTGTTGATTTTATCTTACAATCTCAACTTCAACATAAAAGTTATGTTAATTGTACACATAATTAACTTCAAATTACGATCAGAATTACATTTTCTTTCTGTTGAAATATTTTAACATAATATCAGTGTTACCACTTAACACATCCATATTATGTTAAATTAACACAAAAATTTGAGTGGACCGTTTTGGACATGTGATTTATGTTATATTTGACACAAATTTTCCAACAGTATATAGATTGAAATCAATTGCGCTGCAAATCTTCTCTTCTTATACATTTCTTGTTTTAAATCACGTCATTTTAACACGATTGAGTGTATTAACTTTTAATTTAATACGATTAAACATGTTAAATAACGTAATTTAACACATAAAAAAACATGGAAGAAAAGATTCAATCAAATGTTATTTCTAGACGTGTTATTTTTATGCGTGTAAAAATAACACACTTGGATTTGTAATGCGTTGAGATCAATTGATATTATGAGTACAATGAGTACAATATATTGTTCTCTTACCTGAAATATAATACTCGTTGTCAGAATACTGGAGAGGAAAATGAACTGAAATCGAGTGAGTTTGGATTGTTGATGAGGCCACAAACCGATAGCTAGCAATAGGATTTTATTGAGACCGAAATACTGAACTTTCAGACGGATCATCTCCCTATGCGCTCCAAAACATTACTGCGAAGACATCGACGACCGACGGTGTGCTCATCCCCTCCTTTTTTCACTAATCGGTTAAATTATTCCATATCGTTTTTTTCTTACGTAAATTTCAACGTAAATTCCGTAATTGACTGTAATGCACAGTTGAGCAAGTCCACCGTGAGATCGGAACACATTCGATTCAACAAAATTCTGAGTAAGATGCGTACCATTCTTTATAACATAATTTATGTGATCGATTTGTAGTTTAAAGTAATTTGACGGATGTGTCTTTCCCATGAAAAACTGAACTATATCTAGAAAAGCTACGCAGGCGCATTTCCTCCTTTTCAGTTTTAAAACTT
>NW_020222786.1:0-4747 GCF_003070985.1 Temnothorax curvispinosus
GAGAGAGAGAGAGAGAGAGAGAGAGAGAGAGAGAGAGATAGTTTAATATGCCCGAGCAACTGCTAAAGGGCAAAAAGTAAAATACAAAAATCGAAATACAGAACAATAATAATAACAATAATAATAATAATAATAATGCCAAGCATACACAGGCTCACTCTCAGCCTACATGCAACGCAAACATTTAACAAGAACTTATAACTAGCGCAACTTAAAAACTAATTTAAGACTAAATGTAACGAAGACAAAAATAGAGGGAACATGGCATGGGTTACCCGTAAGCGAAGTGGTCACTCGAATTCAGATGAAAATAAGAATAGACGCAGAAGACCTTTGAATGATGCTAAGGAAGATGCTGATGTAATACTGCTAGGAAGTGAGTGCCAAAAATATATGGCGGAAAACTGGAATGAATTTCTGTACGTGACAGTTCTATGAGCAGGAATATGGAAAGATGAAGTGAAGGAAGCAGCCAAGCGATCGGACCTTCTGAGAGAAGAATCAGGAGAGGTAAACAGCTCACGTAAATATGTAGGAGAGGACAAATGCAAAATACGATACATCTGGCATCCCAGAAAATATAAGCGTCTATTCCTAACAGAAAGCCAACCTAACTGACGCCTGTAAGGCGTAATATGTTCGTCACGTTTTAAATTAAAAATAAAACGAACACAGCAGTTAATTAGTCGCTGCAATTTAGTATCCAACCCATCGCTCAGGCCATGATACACCAGGCAACAGTAGTCTATGTGAGGCATAATCAGAGTAGAGACAAGTTTGATTCTAAGATTGGTGGAAAGAGAACCCTTGTTAAACTTGAGATTATGCAACACATGATGGACCCTTTGTGAAATCAATGAGATATGTCGCGCCCAAGAGAGATCGGAAGTAAACATAACCCCAAGATTTCTCACCTCATGCACAAATGGAAGAGGCGTATTGTTAACAAGGATAGGTGGTAAATTACTAAGATTAATTGCATTGACATACGCTTGACTTCCAAATATAATGACTTTGGATTTAGCCGGGTTGAGTTTAAGTCCATTCTTATTAGCATAGTTAAAAAGAGCTTGGGCATCCTTAGAAATTAATTCTAGAGCACTGAGAATATCAGCAGGTGAGCAAAGGCGATAGATTTGTATATCATCTGCAAAAATCATATGAAATGCATAACGCAAAACTTTGTATATGTCGTTGATGAACAAAGAAAAAAGCAGAGGACCAAGAACGGAGCCTTGAGGGACCCCAGACGAAGTAAATAACCATTCAGAGAGATTACCCGCATCGTCAATAACAGCTTGAGAACGGCCAGTTAAGTAGGAGAAAATCCAGTTAAGAACAGCATCAGAAAAGCCAATCTCTTTAAGTTTAACAAGCAATAGAAGATGGGGAACCATGTCAAATGCCTTACTGAAATCAAACAGTATCATGATGGTTATGAATCCATCATCAATCCCCCGCTTGATATCATTACAAACGCGCAAAAGTACCGACTGAGTGTTAAACCCTGAGCGGTATGCAGACTGTCTAGGATTGAGTATGTCATGTTTATTAAGGTAGTCTAATATTTGCATAGCAACAATCTTCTCCATTAGTTTAGACAGTTCGGGTAGATTCGCAATGGGTCTTGTGTCTGACGGGGATAGTGGTGTACGAATCTTAGAAAGCGGACGTATATATGCCTTCTTCCACTCGGACGGAAACAACGAAGAATCAAGCGAGCGATTAAATATGGACACAAGCAACGACGAAACAACCGGCCATGCTACACGCAGTATATACAGTGGAATGCCATCTGACCCAGAAGCATACGAGTGAAGAGGTCTCTCAGACATGAGTTTAAGGACTTCACAAGGCGAGATAGACGAGAAAACAAATTCAGGACGATCAGAAGGACGAGAGATCGAAGCAATGGCTGAGATAAAGTTAAAATGAGTGCAAACAGGCTGAACATTTGTAACAGACACGTAGTATGAGTTCAACTGGTCGGGCGAGAAGAAATGTAGAGGAGAAGTGAGAGTCGGTTTTGCAAGTCCCAGCCGAGCAAGCTCCCTCCAAAGTTTAGCAGGGTCTGTAATGCCAATGAGAGAACTGTAGTAAAATTTACTCTCAGCACGCCTAATGTCTATATTAAGTTGGTTACGGAAAAGTCTATATGTGGCATAGCCTAAGAGACTATTGGCACGTTTAACTCGCCTATACAACCGATTACGAATTTGTAACCGAGCAGTCAATTCCGGAGTGAGCCAAAGTACAGGGGGCCTCTTAATTGATAGGACGCGAGCGGGGGCAAAGATATTAAGAGCTCCCAACAAGTTGCTGGACAGGACCCCACACATTCCATCCACATCAGCATCCCCAGACAACCCGTCCAATTGAGCCCGTACTGTGCTGGCGATAGAACGAAGATGATCACAGAACTCAGAGCCATCAATGCCCCTGTAATTCCTCCGGGAGATAGAACGCTCGAGTCTCAGCTTACAATCAAGTGACACTGACAGCTCTAACAGATCATGACCAGCAATGAAGGGACTTGAAGATTTAATATATGATATGATTTTTTCAACATCATCTACCACCAACACATCAATCCAGGTATCAGAGGTAGCAGTATGATGGGTAGGCTCAGAGATGACAATATGTAACGATAGGCTAGACATGAGTTCACGCAAGTAATCTGCCTCAAAGTTAGTCGACATTAGATTACAATTCAAGTCACCACCAATAATGATGTTCTTATAGAGATGGGAGAATCGATTTAGAGACTCGACAAAATCGTTCAAAAGAAGACCCTTGGGTCTTCTGTAAATAGATGCAAATAACACCGATACACCATCTGGTTGACGAACTTCTAAGAGAAAATATTCTGGTGAATTTTCACAGACATTATTAGAGGTGACCAAAATCTTAGCTTGAAGTGATTTATGTACATAACACGCCACCCCACCGCCCATTCGTCCCACTCGATCATGCCGTATCAAAAAGTAGTCACTCAAAGCCACCGCCGCATCGGAGATACTCTCATTGAGCCACGTTTCGGAGACCGAAATGACATGATAAAAGCGAGTAGCAAAATGCAGTCTAATATAATCTATGTGTCCACGCAGGGAATTGGCGTTGAACTGAGCCACACGAAAACAAGAGGACTCAGAAATCAAGCCACGCTGAACGACGGAAGGCAATGAGTGTCCAGAATGAGCATGTCAAACGAGCTTATTGAGATCAGCAACCGAGTTAATCGAAATAGCAGGCTTACCGTCAGAGTGCCTGACGTGAACACGACCCCCTCTCACCCAGACATACGCGTAAGACTTTTCTTTAGCCACACGCTTTGCTTGCTGCAGTAGTTCATAGGTGTCCTTGGGGAGCAGCTCGTTTACATGCACACTCCGACCCGAGTCATTGCCACATATGTCTCTCTGCACAAGTGCACGCCGAGCGCGCTTTTTAGACATTACCGCATCACGAACAGCGCTCGAGGCTAACGTGATGATGTAAGAGTTCGTAGGCGAAATCGGTAAGGGACGGTCACGAGCGGCCACCGGCAGAGGCTTACGAGCGACGGGCCTAACACCGAGAATGTGACACGTCAGCTCGGGGATCTCGAAGGTAGTAAACACGTTGCGAACGCATTCTAAAGGGGTAACAGGCATTGTGGCAGGCACTCCCGATATAATTAATTCATTCCCGAACTGAACATGCGTGACAGAATGAGAACCCGCACCACCCATCCTAAGCGCACGAATCTCATCCACAAGAGCATCACACCGTTGCTCCAACTCGACAATGCGCTGGCTATTACGTTCGACACAACCAGCGACACAATTTAATTTATCAAGCTTATCATTAAGTATAGTATTCGTTCGCCGCTGCTCTTCTACAAAAGCAGAGAATCTCGCATTCGATTCGCTCAATTGCTCACTCAGTCTTGCATTCGACTCACTCAGCTGCTCGGTCAGTCGAAGCAAAAGATTATTAGTCGTATTGTCACACTGCGACTGCGACAGAGACTGCGACAGAGCGCCCACGCTTACTGGAGTCGCCATGGTAAAATTAAATGAATGATCAGTATTGTCAGGTGTGACAGGTAAAATAGAAGCAAGCAACGACTTGCAACAAGCGTCGGCGTACCTGGTGACAGCGTAAGGTTTGACACAGCCTGGATGAAACACTCTCTTACATGTACATTCAATCAAATTAGTCGCAATTGTCTTTCCGCATTTGGAGCACGAACGCTGCATTACCGTCACACAAATAGGCAATGAAAACAAAAAACTCACGCCAGAGAAGGTGTGAGAGTACACTGAGTATGAGACAGCTCAAGTTACACGACGCGACTGAGTAGTTGATTAACAGGGACCTGAGCGCACTGCGTACGAGACAGCTCGAAATCACAACACTATCGATCGCCAAACGTCGATATCGACTCCAAACTCGACGGCACGCAGGGCAGCAAGTGCAGGAAAGGACAGATCAAGCGGCAGGCACATGCGCAGAAGAGGACAACATCCTCCATGGAATGATTCTCAGAAATAATAGAGTAATAATGAGAACATTCGTCATGCAAAATACTGAGAATCAGAGATAGCCCGATGCGTACCAATAACAGCACGTGACGAGCAACAAAAAGACTTGCCTGAACCTGCAACAAAAAAGCCCGAAGGCAGCTTGCGGCAGAAATATATCCACTTGAAATAGGAGCCACACAACGGACGTGCACACAGCTTACTCACCAGAGAGAGAGAGA
>NW_020222786.1:4847-7485 GCF_003070985.1 Temnothorax curvispinosus
AGAGAGAGAGAGAGATTGATTGATTGATGGTCTTTATTATGCCATAGTCTATGACTTTAGGCAAAATGGCAATTGCAAAGAAGAAAAGAAATATATATATAAAATAGAGTTAGCGAGTAGACAAATAACAGTAACAATTAACAATAAAAACAAAAATAGAATTGATAAAAACAGTATTACTACAGCAGATGCACGCAAAGCTGAGGATGATGCGCAGACTGTAAGCAACGGAAAGCGAATTACAAAGCAAAGTCGCTAGAGTGGTTGGAAAGAAAAGTAGATAAAATAATTGATAATAACTAATATGTAATGTTAACTTGACTAATTATAACTAATATGTAATATGTTGACACTCTTAATGAAGCGATGAATGATCAGAGAGGCTCACAATGGGATCGTGAACAGAGCTAAGCTCGCGCGAGAAAAGATGATCATGTAACTTACGCTTGAAAATGGCGATGGTCGATGACGGAGTGACATCAATAGGAAGCGAGTTCCACAAGTAGATACCCGCGAGGTGAAAGGACCTGCGATACGCCTCAGTACGGTGGTTAGGAATGTGAAAAGAGTGCGGTAGCGCAAGACGTGACGAACGTCTGACGGAGGGATCGAGGCTAGTAAAAATATCCGAGAGATAGCCAGGAGACATGCCGTGAGTAATCTTAAACATCTCAACACCAAGAAAGTACAGGCGTCGGTTTTTAACCGACAACCAGCCGAGACGATGACGGTGGGGGGTGATATGTGCGTCACGCCTAAGGTTGAAGATGAAGCGAATAGTACAGTTGATAAGCCTCTGAAGCTTGGTGTTGAGCTCGTTTGACACATCGTTGTAAACGAGTGAGCAGTAATCCAAGAGGGGCCAAATCAAGGTAGTAATAAGTTTGACACGCAGATTATGTGATAGTGAGTTTTTGTGGAACTTCAATTTATACAGCGTGAAGTGCACCCTCTTGGATATGTGCAAGACGTGGCTTCTCCATGAAAGATCAGAGCTCATGATGACTCCGAGGTTTCGCGCCTCTCTAACAAATGGAATGGAGGTGCCATTGATGGAAATGAGAGGAAGATCATTTATGCTTAAATGCTGAACTTGGTGCCTGCTTCCCAGAATCAAGACCTTTGATTTGCCAAGATTGAGAGTCAGCCCGTTAGCCGCAGCAAACTCAGAGATGACACCTACATCGTGAGCCACGAGCTGCAGAGCAGTGTTGAGATGGCTAAGAAGGCATCTGCGATAGATCTGAGTGTCGTCGGCGAATATGATGCGCTCAGTGAATCTTAGAAAGGCGCCGATGTCGTTGATAAATAAGGAAAACAGAAGAGGACCCAAAACGGATCCTTGAGGAACACCAGAAGTGACCGAGAGCCAATCGGAGAGCTCACCATCCAAGTCAACAACAGCTTGGGAGCGACCTGTAAGGTAAGAAAAGATTAGTTTAAGAGCAAGATTGGAGAAACCCAATTTTCTAAGCTTGGTCAACAAAAGGAGATGCCAGACAGTGTCGAAGGCCTTGCTGAAGTCAAAGAGGACAAGGATCAGCACTTCACCCACATCAACACCGCATTTAATGTCGTGAAGCAGTCGCAATAGAGCGGACTGAGTGGAGAAACCTCTGCGGTACTCCGACTGCCGATTGTCGAGAAGATGGTGAGAGTTGATAAAATCAGTGATTTGGCTGTGAAAAACTCTTTCAAATAACTTGGAGAGCTCACACAGATTGGCAATGGGCCTTGTTTCAGATGGAGAAGATGGTGATTTAACCTTGGACAATGGGCGTAATATGGCTCGCTTCCACAATGATGGAAAGTAGCCTAAATTAAGACAACTATTGAAGAAAGATGTAATAAGATTACCGATGGAAGGCAAAGCCAAGGCGATAGGGTACAGTGGTAAGTGATCACAACCAGAGGCGAGAGAAGCGGAGGATGAAGAGGCCATTAAGGAGCGTAGGTTGTCATAAGATATAGGAGAAAAACTAAAAGTTGGCTCGACAGGTGGAATAGATGAAATGATTTCAGAGAACTGAGATTGTGAACAGGGAGGAAAGCAGTTGGAAATGGAGGCATAATGAGCATTTAGAAGATCATGTGAGAAGAGGTTAAGCGGTGAGGAAAGAGGTGAGTCGATAAGACCAAGATTGGCAAGTTCACGCCACGGTCTAGATGGATCCGAGATTGTACTCAATCTCTCCAAGTTGAATTGCTCCCTGGCTCGCCTCAAGTCAACCGTGAGATCGTTCCTGAATAACTTGTAGATTTTAAAGTCGAGAATATTGCCGGATCTACGGGCAAAATTGTAGAGTCGATTGCGATGTCGAATTCTAGCAGAGAGATCATCAGTGAGCCAAGGCGCAGAGGGGCGAGTTACGCGAAAAGTGCGACTAGGCGCGTGTATGTCCAAGCAGTCAGTAAAATTTTTGGTGATTGTGTTCAGAATGATATCAAGATCAGGCTCGCCAAGGTTTGTGTGACCAAAGTCCTCCGGAAAGGATGAAGACAATGCGGGGAGAGAGAGAGAGAGAGAGAGAGAGAGAGAGAATGAATGAATGAATGAATTGATCTTTATTAGCCTTCTCGGCTATTTTTTACAACACATAATCTTACAATAATTCCTCTACATGAGGTATAATATATA